>NC_090824.1:14327500-14502500 GCF_028021215.1 Eschrichtius robustus | reverse complement strand
TGAGACAGGCAGCCTCAGACACAGCCACACAAAGTGGTAATGGCAGAACCTTGAGTAGAGGGTAGGGCTTGTGGCTGCTAATCCGTGATTTCTATAAAGAGAGAACACTGAAAGGCAGTCCTGTGAGATCCAAATGAGGTACTGACAAGGAATTCTATAGGACTTCACTCAGGAGGAGACCACTTCCTATTTGGGCAGCATCCATGGAGAGCAGGGATGGATGCAAGCCTTTGAGGGTAGGTTGTGTTCAGAGGAGTAGAAAGAGAAGGGGACACCACTGCAGATTGCAAAAGGAGCCAGAGCAAAGTATGGAGGTGGCCAGGTGCAGTGTGTATTTGGAGATCAGGAAGTAGATCATTTTGGTTTGAAGGAGGCTCCACAGGGCAACCGCAAGGAGATAACAATGGTGGAAATAGGGTGCAATTATGAATTTTGTCTAGAGCATGATAGGACAGATGGAATTAAAATTTCAGGCTTTCCAGAAGGTGAATTTAGTGTGAGGGGATAGTGAAAAAATAATAGTTAAGGAGACAAGTAGGATAATTGTGATTGCTGAATAAATTATAGAATACGTAATATAGAATAAATTGTATATTCTAAATTATAATTATTCTAAACTATAAATAAATATAGAACAAGTACAAGAGTAAAGAGAATCAACTCTCCAAACTGAAGGCTTTAATGAGACAGAAGAAGAACTCAGAGAATCTCTACAATAATGACTACAGCTCAAATCTTGTCTCTGAATTGTTTCTAACTTTATCCTTTTTCTGTGGCTAATCCTCTGGTCGACTCACGTGCTCTCACTCCTTGCTAAAAAGTGAAAGCTACGCATCATCCTCATTAATAATAAATGGAAAAGACTCAGGTTCCTGCACTTGACAGGAAAAGCATCAAGACAGAACAAGCTCTGAAAGTACAGCTGAAGGTGATAATGATTCATCGCAGTTCGACGTCTCCAAAAACCCTCCATGGAAAACCTTACCCAAGCCCACCTGTTCTGCGTTGAATTGTGTCCCCTTGAAAAAATACACTGAAGTCCTAACTCCTGGAACCTCTGAATGTGACCTTATTCGGAAACTGGATCTTGCAGATGCAATTAGTTAAGAGGAGGTTATACTGGAGTGAAGTGGGCCCTAAAGCCAACATGACGGGTGTCCTTATGAGGAGAGAAAAGGCTCAGAGACACACACAGGGAGAAAACCACGAGATGCTGGGGGCAGAAACTGGAACTATGCTGCCACAGCCAAGGAAAGGTAAGGGTTGGCAGTGCCACCAGAAGCTAGGAGAGAGGCACAGAACAGTTGCCCCCAGGGCCTTCAGTCTGCATAGCCCTGCCAACACTCTGATCTTGGATTTCTAGCCTCCAAAACACATGAGAGAATAAATTTCTGTTGCTTTAAAGCCACTCAGTTTGTTGTATCCTTCGTTATAGCAGCCCTAGGGCACAAATACGCTGGCTTCGTTTCAGCTTCTGGGAGGTAGGACAGAAAAGGAAACACCAGGCATATCTGGGGGCTTGGAGACGAATTCCAGGCTCCATTTTGCAAGCACCTCCCAGGTGACCCTCCCTGGACCCAGAATCCTCGTCTTTGAAATGAAGCATTTAGGCTGGATGAGCCCTAAGTCCTCTTTTGGTTTCAAACTCTGTGATCTATCACATCATAGCCAAGAAAGTCATCTGCTCGAACATCTACTGAAGGTGAGAGTATGACGGGGCTGAAAAAGGAAAACACAAATTCAAGAAAACTCCCATCACCAGTAGAAGTCAAGGAGAAAGGGAAAAGAAAGAGTAATTAGCGGCGGTCCTTGCATTTACCATATGCCACATTATCATTCCATCTTCATGTCAAATCTGGCCTGCAGCCCCCATGCCATGGCGAGTTAATACAAAGAGACGCTGGGAGCTGCCAGATGCAGAAGGTTAATACAGGGGATAAGAGAATCTCGACGAGCTACACTCCATTTCCCAAACCTGCTCGTGTCAAGGTCATTTAACCCCAGAAATACGAAACCTGCTGCCTGGAGAAGACAAAAAAAAAAGAAAAAGGAAGGCCGGCATTGAAACTGTCCCCCCAACCCTTACCCCAGTCATACAACGTGCTTTGCAGCTGGGGGGGCTCTTCGAAACTGCTACAAACTAATGATTATGAAACAAACCCCACTAGTAAAGACCAACAAGAAATTCCTGTAAAAACCTCATACATACGCACTATTCTATTGTACCTTTTTTTTCCAAGAGTAAATTGCAGCTGTCAAATTACACCCTTTCATTACTGTCGTGGACTCTTTTAAGAACAGCTAATCAGAAAAGCCTACAGAGGTATTTAATCAGATTATTTTTTCTTCCAATGACCTAATGTTTTGGTATGAAACTGCCGCCAGCTCACGCCGCGTAGAAATTTAGCACAGTCAGCATTTAATTATTATTTTATCACGGATTTCTTTACTTTCCTACAGGGAAGAAATAACTTAAATTTTTAAAAAATGCAACAAGCGCTTAGCTTTTAAAATCGCCAAGATGCTGCCCTCATTATTTTGCTTTGTCAAAAACACTAGGTGTGGAGATGGGACATATCACAGAAATGCACTTTTGAGTTAATAAGAGCTACCACTATCACCAGCTTCAATCTTCCGGAACACCAAGACAATGTGGTGAAAATTATGTACATCGTGCTGGTTTCCAGGGGATGACATACTCACGACTCGTTCAGGTTTGTATGTGACAGCAGCTCCATGTTCCAAACAATATCCCTGCCCCTGGACACCTGAATGAAGCCCTCAGCTTCACTCTCCTCCTCCTCTTCCTCTTCCTCCAAGTAAACTTTGCCTTGTCTTCTCTAAGGTGGGAATAAGAGAACAGGGAGGAGAAAGGAAGCTAAATGGAAAAGGGGAGAGAAGACAGGTGTGCAGGTGTGACCGTGACTCCCAACAACAGCCGACCCAAGACTCCAAGTCTCGAGGCCAAGAAAGGGAGCATCGGGGCCAAAGGTCTAGATGTGTTCCTCAAACCGGCTTCTCTTTCATTTCTTCCTCCTCACTCATCTGAAGTCTCTTTTCAGAAAAATAGCCATTTCATCATCAACACCACAAAAAAAACCCCTCTTCATTTGCCTCTCTTCCCCTTTACCCACAGAGTTCCTGCTTCAGAGTCGAGCTCTGTGAACAAGCTGGGGATGCTTGGTGCAGGCAAGTCATCTCCAAGTATTTATTGAGCATCTACTGTAAGTGAGCAATGGTGTTAACTACTGAGGGGGCGACATGGTATAAACATAGGTACAAAGTGGTACCCAGGGAAGATCCACGTGTAGGAAGAAAGCTAGTCATTTATCAGAGCACGGTACAATTCACGAGTGGTGAGGACAAGAAAGGTTGCACTGGTTCGCGCTTACCAGCTCCAGAAGGTGCTCGTGCCACCAATGCACCTAATTTCAAAGCAGAACTTGAGACTTTTCCCCCACATCTGTCCTCCCACCCCTCCCCCAAACTTCTCCCATCTCAGTAAATGCCACCTCCTAGATGTCAGCATCCCAGGACCTCCTTGCCCCTCCCCGCTTCTATTCCAATCCACCAGCAAGTCCTCTTCATCTTCACTTTATTCTGGCTAGTCCAGGGACATCCCTCACCTGGCCTCCAGGACTGCACTCTCACTCACCTTGGAACTTCTCTATCCACAACAGCAAAAGTGATGATCTAGACAGAAACTTGACGGTGCCATTCGCACATGTGAACCTGGCCAAAGGTTTCCCATGGCACAGAATAAATCCAACCCCCTCCCAAAGCAGCCTGCCCCAGATCCCCTGCTGGGCCTCCACCGGGCTATAACCCTAACAACTAGCATAAAGCCTGGCACAAATCAAAGGTTCAGTATTTGTTTAAATGAATGAATCAAGTGTTTGTTATTCATTTCCCAAAAAGACATAAGTAACACATGGGGACGATACACATAAATATATGTGTTTACACATGGCTTGGATCATGGATGGTTTGGCCCTTTCTAGGATAACCTTCCAGTTGAGTTGTAGATTTGCCTTTCTTTTCAGTTCCCACAGTTTGATCCAGATTATCCGTGGGCAGCAGAGGGGCAAAAGGGATGGAGGTGAGGAATGGGCGGCAGCCTCAGAGCCAGGAAAACAACAGCAGTGGTGGAAAGCCTTGGTGATCTTGGGTGAGTAGCCGGCTAAGATTTCAGCCCAGCTCTGCGGCACCTGTAGCTGTGGCCTGCCTTCTATTTCTGTATCCTAAGGGAAGGGCTACTTCCTCCATCAGGTGGCTGTTTGGGCACTGAGCACTTTATGGCCACTACCTAAACATATAGTTAGCACAGACAGTCAGCCTCAAAGAAACCTTTATGCCGCCAGAAACTCTTGGTCATGACAAATCAATTCAACATATATATGTTGAAGCCAGATATTGTTCTAGTCAATGGAAATTTGCAGCTAAAACTAAAAAAATAGTTCCTGCCTTTAAGGGACTTACAGACCAGAGTGGGAGGCAGTCATCTATACATACATGACCTCAGATCCACGCCAGGAAACAGTACTCATCAGCAGCTGATAGGAATTGGGGTTGATGCTATTACAATAGGAACCCAGGAATGTCTGCGTCTTTCCTCTCACCCTAACTCCTTCCCTTTACCACCCATGGAACTATACACAGGAACAAGGGCCTAACAGGAATCAAAGTTTGACTATATCAAGAGCTGAGCCAATCCAGCACTCTGGCAAGGGTTACTCACCTGGCCTTGTGGACGAGGGCAAACACTTGGAGTCACTTGGTAATTTTAAGGCATAGTGATCTCGCCCACCATTGCTGTGGCCCATTTCATGTTCTATATTTGGCATATCAGTTTCACACCTGCTGCACCCAAGTGGCGGGAAGGGCAATTGAGGGAGGAGCTGAAACACATATCCCTTGCAGCACACCCTATGATGTAGTTAATATCATTCCTGTTTTACAGATGAAGAAACAGGCTTGGGGAAGTAAAGGGAATGACTGCCTAAGATCATACAGCCATGGGACAGCTGAGGAGGGTCTAAACCCAGGTCTTTTGATCTCAAGTTCAGTTCACTATTCTGGCATTGAGCCTCACCATGATAGGAAATGCCACATGTGTGAATGGCATGTATATGTAGGAAGCAGATTTTACGGCCGATCCATAACCACAGTCAGCAACCTAAAAGCAACTGTTTCTAGAAATTTCAAATTGTGGTACGACTTCAACTACCTAGAATAACTCTCCAGAATAACCCAGAGATTTAAATAAGAAGGATCTCTCAGTAGGTAAAAAGCTCACACCCTCAACACTGCACTCAGAGATTGTGCCCTTGAACTTTTGTTCACAAACCTATTAACTCTTTCTTTGAACACAATTCTAATCACTCGTGTTCTCTGATTTCTTAGCCTCTGGCCAGGTAGACATGGTCAATTAAAATGGATTCCTGGGGCTTCCCTGGTGGCGCAGTGGTTGAGAATCTGCCTGCCGATGCAGGGCACAAGGGTTCGAGCCCTGGTCTGGGAGGATCCCACATGCCGCGGAGCGACTAGGCCCGTGAGTCACAACTACTGAGCCTGCGCGTCTGGAGCCTGTGCTCCGCAACAAGAGAGGCCGCGATAGTGAGAGGCCCGCGCACCGCGATGAAGAGTGGCCCCCGCTTGCCGCAACTAGAGAAAACCCTCGCACAGAAACGAAGACCCAACACAGCCATAAATAAATAAATAAATAAATAAATAAATAAATAAATAAAATTAAAAAAAAAAAAAAAGGATTCCTGGAGGGAGAGAGAGTGATTACAATGAAAAGTGATAGAGAGTTAAAAAAAAAAAAAAGAAAAGAATCGGGCAGAGGTTGGCAAACTTTTCCTGTAAAGATAAAGATCAGAGAGTAAATATTTTAGGCATCATGGATCATACTTTCTCTGTTGTGACGACTCAACTTCACCCTTGTAGCTCAAAATAAGCCGCAGACCAATGTGTAAATGAAGGAGCATGGCTGTGTTCCAATAGACTTTTATTTACAGAAACAGGTGGTGGGTCAAGTTTGGCCCAGAGGCTACAGCTTGCAAACCGTGGAACAGAGAAAAGCTTCAACGCCAACACAATATCTAGAAAATCTCAGCAGTCTGGGACCATATCTTAAAGAAACAAATAATCCCAACCTCAACAGCCCTTAGGACAACTGGCATCACAGAATATCACGGTCCTTCATCATAAAATTATAGAAGTTTAGAAATCTAAACAGCCTTGGGAATATTATGGTCCAACTTCCCATTTTTATACATGAGGAAATAAATTCTCAGAGAGGTTAAGAGACTTGCTAAAGGTCAAACAGCTAATTAATGATTAAACTTAAATTAGAAGCAGGGTTTTGATTCTATGTTTAGAACTCTTTCCATTATTCCATGTCTATTATTTTAGCCTTTCGGTAACAATGGATAGAGGAAATGCTCATTTAATTAAAACACTACACCCTTGAGATTGTTAAGATTCTGAAATCACTAAAATACACAGTTCTAGATGTTTAGAAAGATGATTGTGAATCATCAAGACAAAGGTTAAATTAGGTTTAATGTCCTCAGAGAATATAATTTCAGAAGCAGGGATAAAAAGAATACATTTCAAATAATTAAAAAGTTAATATACGTGGAAATTTTTATTCTCCCTTGTGCATGGGGAAATGAGGTACCGCTGTCCATTAGCATGAGCAGAAAAGCTTGCCGCCGTATTTGATCAATTTAGACCTGTTCATAAATTCTGACCACTTCCAGGACAGCCCAAAAATCACCAAGGCATTGGCAGGCCCCAAGTAATTTCTCAAATTGCTGGACGCCCATATTCATTCAATTGCCTTTTCTAAGTGAAAAACAAAAGCCACCCTCACCCCTACCTGTCCCTTTCTCTTTTCTATCATTAGCAATGTCTTCTGCTCCTTTTCTGAATTAATTAGGAAGTAAAAATAGAACCCCTGACATGTTTATAAAGATTCCAAATGCTGGTTAAACATGAAAGAACAGAGGTTGGGAACACGGAGGTGACAAATTTCATTTCTGTGATGACAAGTTAGAGTACTCCTGCCAGCTGGACCTTGCAGCAGCCAGAAGCACGCACCTGTCTACGGGGAAGTCAGAGAGGAGGGGGGGAGCAGAACGAGACTGGGGGGTCAGTGGCCTGCCACACCATGCAAATGAGCTCTAATTGCGGGGTCACTGAGTACTGCTCATCTTGTGGGGGGAGGTTCCTGACAGCTCCTGACACCGGGGAATGCAGGGAGACCACTTCTCTTTTCCTGACCACACAAGTGGTCCTGTTTCTATTTACAGACCCCAGAGCAGGGCTCTGTGGTTCAGGGAGTTCACCTTCCTCTAAACAGGAGAAGGGCAAAGGGGGTGGGTCCACTACTGCTTTGGAGTGTCCCCGAGATGCACTTCCCAGTTTGACAAACCTGCCAAAGGAAATGAGAAGCGATAAGTGATTGGGCCCCGATTAGATCAGCCACCTTGGGAAAGGTGCTGAGCCAGAGATATTGCACTGAAATAAGGAGAAACCTGGGACTAGATTTCTAGCAAGCAATCCCGAAGTAGATATGGTCTGAATTGGAAATGGATTTCATGGGCAGATAAAGTCTAATAAATGGCAGGTCCCTCAAAACTCATATATCATCAAGTCTCATATAGTGTCTGTGAAGTTTGTTATCAATAATTTAACAACGGGAGAACCTAGCCCTTAGCAAATATTTAATTTCAAAACATACCTACTGATTTACTCAGATACAGCATACATAGTATATTAAAAATATATTACAATGGGCTTCCCTGGTGGCGCAGTGGTTGAGAGTCTGCCTGCCGATGCAGGGGACACGGGTTCGAGCCCTGGTCTGGGAAGATCCCACATGCCGCGGAGCAACTGGGCCCGTGAGCCACAACTACTGAGCCTGCGCGTCTGGAGCCGTTCTCTGCAACGAAAGGCTGCGAGGGTGAGAGTCCCGCGCACCGCGATGAAGAGTGGCCCCAGCTCGCCGCAACTGGAGAAAGCCCTCGCACAGAAACGAAGACCCAACACAGCCAAAAATAAATAAATAAATAAATAAATTTATTAAAAAAAAATATATATATATATATTACAAGAAGCCAAATGCCAATAAAGCTGCACTTAGAGAAGACCAAGGGGCACTGGGTGCTTTCCGAATATTTCTGTTAAAGGAGGGACTGGACCCTCCATCCAAAGAGCTAGTCCACTAGCGATTTCTAAATTGTGTGGAGAAGAAAGCTTGCCTGTGAGCCCTGCTTCAAACAGCACGTACATCACCTGAGCTCCTATTCCCAGCCAAGCAACAAGCCGGATGCCACATGTACAAGTTCTGGGAGACAAGAAGTAGGGGTCCCATCAGGAACAGCTCTCCATGCCAGGCCTGAAGGCTGAAGGAAGAGAGGGCATTCATACAAAGCTAGGTCTTTAGTAGCAAAGAGGAGACTTTTTTTTTTTTTAATTGACGTATAGTTGATTGACAAGATGTTAATTTCTGCTGTACAGCAAAGTGATTCAGTTATATATATATATACGTATGTGTGTATATATGTATATGTATATATACACACATACATGCTTTTTTTTAAATTCTTTTCCATTATGGTTTATCACAGGATAGTGAATACAGTTCCCTGTGCTCTACAGTAGGACCTTGTTCTTTATCCATTCTCTGTATGATAGTTTGCACCTGCTAATCCCAAACTCCCCCTCCATCCCCCCCCAACCCTGCCACCCCACTGGCAACCACAAGTCTGTTCTCTATGTCTGTCTGTTTCTGTTTCATAGATAAGTTCATTTGTGTCATATTTTAGATTCCACATATAAGTGATATCATATGGTATTCGTCTTTCTCTTTCTGATTTACTTCACTTAGCATGATATTATCTCAGTCCATCCATGCTGCAGCAAATGGCATTATTTCACTCTTTTTTTTATGGCTGAGTAATGTTCCATTGTCCACATCTTCTTTATCCATTCATCTGTCAATGGACATTTAGGTTGTTTTCATGTCTTAGCTATTGTGAATAGTGCTGCTACACACACAGGGGTGTATGTATCTTTTTGGATTATAGTTTTGTCCAGATCTATGCCCAGGAGTGGGATTGCTGGATCATATGGCAACTCTATTTTTAGCTCGTTGAGGAACCTCCATACTGTTTTCCATAGTGGCTGCACCAATTTACATCCCCACCAACAGTGTAGGAGGGTTCAAGGAGGGGACATTTTGAAGGAGACGGGAGGCAGAGGGAACTATCTCCATGGTCGCTGTCCACAACAAGCACCGCTGATCTGAGCCGCCCCCCTCTGCAGCGCCCCCAGTCATCCAGTCCTCTCCACAACAGACCCTCACCACTTGCTGCCTGGAAGGTGTCACCCCTTGCTATGGTCTGAATGTTTGTGTCCCCCTGAAATGTCACCTGTTGGAATGCTAATGCCCAATGTGATGGTGTTAGGAGGTGGAGCCTCTGGGAGGCGATTGGGTCACGAAGGCAGAGCCCTCGTGAATGGGATTAGTGCCATTATAAAAGAGGCCCCAGAGAGCTCCGGAGCCCCTTCCACCATGTAAGGCTATGATGAGAAGTCTGCAACCCAGAAGAGGGCTCTCCCCCAAACACACAGGCACCCTGATCTCAGACTTCCAACTCCAGACTGGGAGAAACACATTTCTGTTGCTTATAAGCCACCCAGTCTGTGGGATTTTGTTTTAACGGCCTGAACAGACTAAGACGCCCACTGGCAACTGGTGTCAGCAGCAAGAGGTCCAGAGAAATGGCTGTTTTCTAAGGGAATGGTGGTTCATTTAACTGAGTTTAAAATGGAGGCAGAGGCTCAACAAGGACAGATTAGTTCCATGGTGAACACTCCCCTAAGGTTTTAGGTCTTTTGGGGGGTTGATAAAGGCCTGGGAGAGAGCAGAGGAGGAGGAAGAGGACGGAGAGAGAGAGCAGGTGTCAGTCAGTGGGTGCCTCTGATTGTCTTGCACCCAGAAAGCGTGGAGGGGCATAACTGAACTAAGGGCTCAAGGGAGCCAGGTGTCAGTCCTGGCTCTGCCACCCCGAGCTAGCAGCCTCAGGATTTGACTCCACAGTCTTTTTTTTAAAAAAATTTACTTATTTATTTTTTGGGGCTGCGTTGGGTCTTAGTTGCAGCATGCGGGATCTTAGTCGCGGCATGCAGGATCCCCTGCTGCGGTGTTCGGGCTCCTCGTGGCAGCTCGCGGGCTTCTCTCCAGCTGTGGCCCGTGTGCTCAGTTGTTGAAGCGTGCGGGCTTAGTTGCCCCGCGGCATGTGGGGTCTTAGTTCCCCGAGCAGAGATCGAACCTGCGTCCCCTGCATTGGAAGGTGGATTCTTAACCACTGGACCACCAGGGAAATCCCTGACTCCGCAGTCTTGAAGGGCCGCTCCATTCTAGGGTGCTAGAACATAACTGTCATCAGCTCTCAGCACAGGTATTCCCACCACTTTCCATCTCACTACACTGGCACTGCAATGGGAAGCTTCTCTGATCATCCTACAGGCAGTGGCCAGGAGGAGAAAAGACGAGTGGGGAACTGTCCCAGACCTGGCTCTTAACTCTCTGGGTTTTTCCACACATGAAAGGTGGCCCTTCCAGCTCTCAAAAGCTCTTCCCTGTGAAATCCAGAGCTGCCTTGATAGCCAGAAAACTATGAATTTCTTAGTTCTGTATGCAGTGCCTTTAAAGGGGTTAGAAGTGCACACCAGAACTCCAAAACAAAACACACACACACCCCCCACCGCCAGAGCTCACCCTGTACCCAAACAACCTAGCAACACAAGCCAGAAGCTTAAGCAGACGAGATCAGGTGAGAAAATCACAAAGTCCTTAAAGCCAACGTGAGGTGCTGAGAACAAAGGTGTCTGAGCTGACGATGATGAGGTCGACCCAGACTCAGTTTCTCCTTCACAAACTGCAATCCTCCTCCTCCTCTCCTTCCCTGATAAAATCCCTACCTTTCAGAGACATGAAGTGGCCAGACCACCAAGGGGACCCCCAGGAGATACTGATTCCAGAAGGTCATAGTTAAAAGCACTCAAGTGATGACCTTGAGGGACCCAGGCACCTGGACAGGCTTGCAGGTCTGCTGGTCACCAACCGCTTGACCCTCCAGATTCATGCTGAAGACAGCATGGAGGGGGGACTCCAGTGTTTGTTTTGGGTCAGTGAAGCCTGGCAGGGCTGGGGGACGGGGTGGGGTGGGGGGTAGGGGTGAACACTGGAATGAAAAAGAGTGAGGGGGCTAGACAACCTGCCCACCCCCACTTATGCCAAAGGCCGGTCCTCTCCACCGCTGGTGAATTTTCTGCAAAACAAAAGCCCAGTCTGCAGTTCATCGTTACAGCCAAGCACAAAGCACAGCTCGCGAACACACAAACCACAAAGTATGTAAAAGTCAGCATTCTGGAACCAAAAGGAACTGCCACGTTCAGTCCCTTGGATGCTGATTACAGCTGACTCCTTCCCTCTCTCGAGGCATCCACGGATTCAAAATTCAACCTAGACCCAAAATCGGAGGACAGCAAGGTTCTCTAACAATCATTTCTTGTTTAGGGTTAACAACCCCAGATCACGCTTTTGTCTACTTTTGGAAGCGCTAAGCGGTGCCACGGCCACGTGGTCCGAGAAATAATATAACTCTCGATGCCTGGATGGGGCTCCCAACTGCCCTCCTGCCTCGGCGGCAGCCGTTGATAAAACTCTCCACTCAGCAGAACTGGGAGCTGGACGCGCCATGTTTCACTGATAAACTCCTCACTCTGAAGTTAGTACAAGTGGGAGAAGAATCAGGTCTTTGATTTTTGCAACTTCCACTCCTGACACCATAACAATTTATTTTCAGCCCATTTCCTTCCCCTCTGATGACTCCCTAGTTAATCTGCCAGACACCATGTCAGTGAACTCCGGGAACCCCTGGAGGAAAAACGTTAGAAATCTCAAAATGGCCACGTGCGTGGGCACTTGGCACTTTGTTGAGCAACTTCAGTTTAGTGCGTTTAGACCACTCTGCATTAACTAATTTAGAACATTTTGCTTTCGCAGACTTAGCTGACTGCTTTCCACTGCCAAACTAAATACTCCACTTTAAAGCATACCCCCGTGTACGCATGTGATTTCTCCTTTTAGGTGAGGAATGTAATGTTGACATAAATGTCAAATAAAATTAATGAGAGAATGGGCCCTCAAATGGGACTCCGGTGAAGGGAATTTGTTAGACGGGGACCTTTGAGCCCAAATGTATATATAATTATATAACACTCATATGAGGAAAGAATCTGAATGTTAAGCTTTAGCAAATTTATCACCTTTGGCAGAAATGCTGTTACCTACAAAAAGCAGGATGCAAGTAAATTAAGATGAAAATACCATGAGATTAGTCTGTCACAGCAAGCTACTGTAGAATTAGCAGGGTGGCCCAGCTGCCGGTATCAAATCCTTCCCTTATCTATACAGAATTCAGGTCGGATGTCTGCTGCTCTGCCTGAATACTTCCGCTTTTGACTTTGCAAATGGACTTCCTCCTGCCTTATCCAGCTCCTTCCCCATCCCTTATCCCACTGGCCACTTAGGAAGAGTAAAAATGGCAGTTAGAGCAATAACAGGTATTTTCGCTCAATAGTCAAGGCACCAGATTCTAAGCAGAGTGGCTGCCTCCGTCCGTACACTGATATAACTACTGTCTTTTATTTGTAGTCTCAAAAATCTTCCCCAAGTGTGGCAGAATCACAGAAAATCACTCTAATCATTGAAAAGAGCCCTGTTCCCAGTAAAGCAGCAAGTCTTCTCTTGTCAGAGTAAAAGGCATGGAGTAAAATTTCCTCCAAACACGGGGGAACCTGCATTTACCCCCATGCCAAGGAAAATGGCCAGCAGCACCCACCTGCAGCCGCAGGAGCATTTATGCAGAGAATCTGCAAATGTCTGGGGTGAGCAGATGCCTTGGGAGGAGGAGTTTCAAAGAAAACAGTGATGGTGTTTTGTTCTTCACACCTCAGACTGAATCCTAAGGACTAGACAGACGCCACCCATCACGCACCTCTTTGATACACTGATTTCAAATACAATCACATAATTTTGAAAATCCATGATGCTTTCCCTAAATAAAATGAAAAAGGAATTAGAAGGATAGGTTTCTATTTCTTCGCAGGTACCTGGATACCCTCCTTCTCCTGGAAAGCCCCCCAAAGAATAGCACACTAATTATGATGGTTCTAAGAGTGGTTCCTCCAATGATGAGAATCACAGCAGAATCAAACAAAACACACAAATTCCTTCTGATGTTCATGCATCTTTAAACAGTTCACAAAATCCATATATTTGGGCCAGTCACACAGAATCTCTAATTAATTTACAGTGAGGGAAAGAGAAGGAGAAAGCATTTGAGGACCAACTTCAAACAACTCACACTCCGTCCATGTACTATCAAGTCATCCTGACTCTGGATAATTTGAAATGCCTGCACAGGACCCAGGGAACATTCTCCTTTTTATTCTTCTTCTCCAGGCTATCAGTTCATAATGAACAAATATGGAAATTTTTCTGAGGGGGAAATCCAACTACCAAAATAACTCCTTCATAATTCATATGTGCAATCACAACGGTGATTAATAAAATCCTGAAACAGTTCCTAAAAGCCTAAAGCATTAATTACTCTGTTAGATGTCAGGACTCTATGAAAACCTATGACAGCAGGTTACTCAGGCAAATTAAATCATGAGAACTTAAGGCGGAAAAAGAGAAATCTTTGCTTGGTGGATTTACAAGCTGGTAAATGTATGCTTTCGAAGAGGGGTAACCAACCCACAGCTCTTCGGGGCTCCATATTTCAACCTTGAAAGACATATGAAAGAGGTAAAAAATGCCATTGCAAATTGAATTTATGCTGGGATGAAAGGTAATATTATATCCTTTGAAAGACCTAAAATAAATGAATGATACTATTTTCATTAAGGGGAAACTAACTCATTGAGCGTGTCCAGCGCTGGCTAGTCGATGCGATTCTTTTCTTGCTTCTGTGACACCCCGCACCCAATTCTTCAGCTTCAATGAAAGCTCCTTCTCAGTTATTTTTGCTAGCTCATCTCTTCTTGGTCAGATCTCTAAATTTTAGTGCTCAGGGCTCTGTTCTGGGCACTTTTCTCTTTTCTGCCCCTTCTCCATGGATGATAGCAGCCAACCTTATAGCTGTAGACACCGCCTACGTGCCAATGACCGCCCCCCCCCACCCCAAGTTGTAGATGTCAATGCCCAGTGCCTTCCTGACATGCCCAGCAGGCATCTCAATCCTATGCTGTCCAAAACAGAACTCCAGATCTCCAATCCCCACCCCAGGTCTTTCCAATCTCACGAAACGACACTGCCTTCCAAATTCCTCAAATAATCCTCCATTGTTCCTTTCCCCTCCCGGCACTTCCAATCCATGGGTTCTACTTCCAAAATACATCCTGAGTCTTTTTACTTCTCGCCGTTCCAACTTACCACTGTAGTCGAAGCTCCTTCTCTCCCAGAAACCATCATACCTCTTAAATGGTCTCTCTGCTTCCATCCTCCACACAGTAGGCAGAACGTGCAAAAAATAAATCATATTCGGCAACTCCTTTGTTTAAAATTCCCTGGTGGTTTCCCATTATACCCAGTATACCAAGTATAAAGTCCATACTTCCCTTGCCCATAAGACCCGACGAGATGAGGCCCTGACATTTCATCTCCTACTCACTCCACAACTCACCAACCCCCAGCCACACTGGTCCTTCTTCTGGTTCCTCAAATGTGCAAGCTGTTTCCCACCTCAGGGCCTTTGCATGTACTGTGCCCTTTGGCTGGCCCTTTATAACTAAAGAACTCTTCTCTGGTCATTCTTATCAAAGTGGTCCCACTATCATTCTTTACCGTTCTTTACCTTGTATGGTTATTTTACAGCCGATAGTATCTTATACATTTATTTGTTTAGCTACTTAGTGTTTCCTTGTCCCTTCAATCAAATGTCAGCTCCATGATAGCAGGAACACTGACTATCTTCCTCACTGCTACAGAGTAGACACCCAATAATCTTTGCTCAGTAAGTACATAAGTGGATAAATATATTCCCCTGGATTTTTCCCTAACTTTATGAGATAGATGATTCTTATTTTCAAGGGGAAAAAATTGAGGTTTCCAGGAGTATGTCCAAGGTCATTCAGGTAATTGGAGGCAAAGTCAGAATCTGAACCTGAATCTATTTGACTCTAATGACCATCTTTCCAGATACCAGATTTGTATTTCTAGAAGAGTCTTGAAAATCCAATCAATAGGGACTTCCCTGGTGATCCAATGATTAAGAATCCACCTTCCAATGCAGGGGATGCAGGTTCGATCCCTGGCAGGGGAACTAAGATCCCACATGCCACGGGGCAACTAAGCCCATGCACCACAACTAGAGAGCCCGTGTGCCACAACTACTGAGCTCACATGCCACAACTACTGAGCCCGCATGCCCTGGAGCCTGCACGCCATAACTAGAGAGAAGCCTGCATGCCACAACTAAGACCCGACACAGCCAAATAAATAAATATTTTTTTTAAAAATCCAATCAAGAGAAACTCTGCTCCTAAGATTTTCCAGAAACAAACTGCCTGGGAAATTGTATTAGACTCAGAATTTCTTCTTCTACCACAACTTTGCCATCTATAAAATGGGTGAACAAAATGGGTTTCTCATGGAAGTATTAGAAGACATAATTTCCTTACTGATTATAAAAAATTTTGTAAACTCTCAGATGATTGTTTTTCAGGACTACCATGCTGAGCAGTTTTACCTAAAATGTGTTCTGTGCAGACACCACTGTGCAGGATTCTCAATTACATTGAGTAATCATACATATACAGGCAAGAGTTATGAACCACAAAATACTGCCAAATGTGGAATCCACTTTCCCAGAACCCTTTAAAGAGGAGGTGATCTCATCCTACTAGAGGGTTTTAGGCAAAAGAAGGGAATAGGTGATTTCTAGAGGGTCCCCCACACCAGCCCCCATGTGTATAATCGCTTGTACCAATACCTGATTGTGTAATCAACCCTCCAGAACTGGGACTTCTCTCCCCCAATATACTCTTTTTCTTTCACTCAACAAAATCACTTTGACATTCATCCATGTTGTTGCATGTATAATAGATCATGCATTTGTGTTACTGAATGGTGTTCTGTTGTATGGATGCATCAACATTTGTTTTTCAATTCACCTGTTGAACATTTGGGTTGTTCCCAGGTTGGGGTTATTCTAAACAGAGCTGCTATGGAGATTTATATACAAATCTTTGGTGAATGTGTGCTTTTATTGCTCTTAGGCAAATATGGAGGATTGGATTGTTCACAAGCCACCTGGTCTACAGTATCTTGTTATAGCAGCCCAACGGGCAGACATACTTACCCAATGCAGGAGGTGGGGAGGTGGATTCAAACTAAACATGGTAACCAAACGCCCTCCCAGTACAACCTGAATCCAGTACCCCCTACCACCATGCCCTTAGTGTGCCTCTACTACCAGTGATGTCCGTATCCTTCACTATTTATTTGCTAAAGCTGTTAAAGCTAAGACACAGATTAACTTCTAAGCTTTTAAAGTCAATGCAAAAAGGGAAATATCTTCAGTCACATGACTCAGTCACCGTAAGACACAAGCAAACCAACTGTTTGCTCCTGTAGTTCTCTATAAAGACCTTGTTGTGTATATTAGTCAGGGATCTCCAGAAAACAGAACCAATGGGTGAGTGTGTGTGTGTGTATATATATATATATATATATATATATAGAGAGAGAGAGAGAGATTTATTTTAAGGAATTGGCTCATATAATTAGAGGAGCTGACAACTCCATATTCCGCAGTGAAGCTCAGCAGGCTGGAGAACACAGGAAGAGCTGATGTTGCAGCTCGAGTTCAAAGACAGTCTGGAGACAGAACTCCCTTTTCCTCAGTGGGCCTCAGTCTTCTTCTCCTAAGGTCTTCAACTGATTGACTGAGGCCCAACCACATTATGGAGGGTTATCTGGTTTACTCAATGTCCATAGATTTATATGTTCATCTTACCTAAAAACACTTCCACAGCGACATCTAGACTGGCATTTGACTAAATATCTGAGTAAGGTGGCCTCGCCAAGTGGCACACAAAATTAACCATCACACTGTGCAAAGGAGGATTTGCAAACTCAAATTCCCACAGGAGCCAAGCAGGCAAAGTGACTGAGTAAAGCTAATGTCAGATGATAGGGAATGGTGGGGACTGGGGACAGCTGGAGGGTGTTTGCTTCATCTAAAGACAATCAAATTCGAAAATTTTAAAACCACTGTTTGGGAGAAGCAACAATCATCTGCAGGACAAATAAAGCCTAGGAATTACCTAGGCAACAAACACACCAGTGGGGTCCACAGGGGATACTGCCCAATGGCAGCAGGATAAAACACAATTCCATGAAAGTTCCAGGCTAATATTACATCAGATATGGAGCTTTCTAGTAGTCAGGCTGAAATTAGGAATGGGTCAGACAACCAACAATCCTTCATAAACATGGCCTTGTTCAATCAAAGGTTTGATCAGTGTTGAATAGCATATTTGAGGTTAAATTCCTGGTTGGCATCTGTGTTGCTTGTTAAGTATGAAGAGATGTGATTTAACGCTCCCCTGTGCAACAAGGATTTCAGGACACTTTAATATACAGACAAATGGGCAACCAAGTTTCCACGACTGAAATACTTCTAGCCTGGAATTTTGTAAAACATAATCAAACACATATCTTGGAAAGGGTGTACCATGCCTATCTTCCAATCAGACAACTTCTTGGTGTGCCCTCCAAGATTAACTAGCTGCAAAAAACATACACCACAAATTTAGTGACCCGATGTATGATATTATTAACTATAAACCAATTTAAGATGGGGAAACACCTACCAAAAAATTAAATCACTTAAGAGTATTTGAACTGCAACCATTTTTTTTCTGGCAATAACTCAACAGCAGAGCTGACTGCCTACCACAGACACTTCCAGATAATGAGACTAAAACCATATCTGTCTTTTTTTTTCTTTTCGCTGCGCCACACGGCATGTGGGATCTTAGTTCCCTGACCAGGGATCAAACCCACGCCCCCTGCATTGGAAGCGCAGAGTCTTAACCACTGGACCCAACCCAAAACATATCTGTCTTTATATAAGACGATGTGTTCTTATAATCTTTAGGAAAAAGGCACTCTTCCCTCCAGATCACTGTGAAACCAGACTTACTTAAGCATTTCAAGTTTACCTATAGGTATGGGCCATTCAAAACTCAATACTCTTACCAGAACCTTTATTAACTTCTTCCAAATCAAATTACTGATGAAAGCCAAAGGAGTCTCATTTAAAAATCTCAAGGTAGCCAAAGAAACTGACCGTGCTTCAACAATTTTCCAGTTACTAAGGAGGAAGGGAGAGGGAGAAGGACCCTACTGACCTACCGACCACTGGGCACGGTCTCAATGCTCCTCATAATTCGAGAATCCCATCCCCATGCAGCCTATTTCACATTCCCAGCTGTGGATGCATGAGAGGAGGGAGAAAAAGCCTACTCAGCTGAGGTCTACAGGAGAGGAGTTGCAGAGTGCCATGCAGCATCGATTAGAGATGCTGTGAACACCAGCCTAGGACTGGAAGTTGGCTACCCTGAAACCACTTAGCAACAGCGGTCAAGATGCAGCTTCTCAAAATCTGCCATGAGAATGAAGTGTGGCATGCGTATTCCCAGAGACTTTTATTTTCAACAGTAAGCCAATCCTGAGAACGGCTGTGTGGCTGTATTCACATCACAAAGCTTCGAAGGCTATTTTAAGAGCACCTCGTTTCTACTTAGGCGGGGGAGAGAAACTCAGCCCCTTTGGGCACCTCAAAGCTATTCCCCTTCCCTTTCCTACTCCTCTTTTCCAGACAGTTTGGAAGCAAAGACAGCTTGGAAGGAGGCAGAAGTGCTGGGCACATGTAATGGGCCGATGCCTGGCAGGGTCCAGGTTTGCTGGGCACCCAAGAGACAGAAGGAAGGAAGAACCTACCAAGAGTTGGATGCAGCACCCAAGTAGATGCTATCATTTGCATCTACACAACGGCAAATGAGAAACGAGAGAACATGGGGGAAAGGGTAAAGAAAGCAAGAAGACTGGGCTTCCCTGGTGGCGCAGTGGTTAAGAATCCGCCTGCCAATGCAGGGGACACGGGCTCAAGCCCTGGTCCGGGAAGATCCCACATGCCGCGGAGCAACTAAGCGTGTGTGCCACAACTACTGAGCCTGCGCTCTAGAGCCGGAGAGCCACAACTACTGAAGCTCGCGCACCTAGAGCCCATGCTCCGCAACAAGAGAAGTCACCGCAATGAGAAGACCGCGCACCGCAAGGAAGAGTAGACACCTGCTCACCGCAACTAGAGAAAGCCCATGCGCAACAACAAAGACCCAACACAGCCAAAAATAAATAAATTTATTAAAAAAAAAAAAAAAAAAAAAAGGAAAGCAAGAAGGCAGAGTACTGCAATGATTAGGGAGGTCGGCATCAGTCAATCAATCAATGTTTCCTAAGCCTTAGTGCTTGCACCTGCAAGTAAACTAAAGATGTGGAAGTCATGGTTTCTGTCCTTAAAGAGTTAACACAACCCACAAAGACAAAAAGAATGAGAGAGGAGACAACAGCAGATGAGAGCTGTCAAGCAATGTCTAAAGATAGAGGAGTGATGGCTGAATTTAGGCATAATGAAGAAAGCTGAGACAAAAATTCCAGCAGAGGGAAAACTGATCAGATGCTAATGGATTAGCCTCACAGAATCCCACAAAGGCCTTGGAATTGGAGGCATCAAGCACAGTGGACTATGGGAGTGAGATGTGGAGGTTAGTTAGACTCTACAATGAAAAGTTAGACCTTCACATTCTCAACACTTCCTGGGGGCATAACCAGGTGATTCCCCCTCCCCTTTCCCATACAAGTCAATGTTAATGCTAGATAAATTGAAAAGAAGAGCACAGGGGTAGGACACCAGACTAAAAACAGAAGGCGAATTGGACAACAAGAGCCTGTAGCCCCTTGCCCAGCTGGGTATCAGAATACCAGCACCCAGACTTACATCCCTTCTACAGGATTAGAAGATCCTTCTCTGAAGAAACGTAATGGCCCCAGAAGGAAGCCTCCTGAGAGATACAGAAATTTGAAAAAACTGGGTCCCAGCCCAGCCACTCCACAGGAAGCACCCCCCCCCCCGAAGCACACAGTTTCCAATAAGCTCTTCAGAACCTTCCATTTAAATATGAAAGGACATCCAAGGAAAACCTACACTACAAGTCAGAAACCTAAGCAATCAGGAAAAACAATAAAGTCTGAGGAAACAGAGATAATGCAGGAAACAGAAGAAAATATCAAAAACACGAATTAATATATTATGTAAGATGAGAAGTCATTGCTTAAAAAAAAAAAAAGAACAGGCTGTTGCAAAAAGAAACATTCAGGGAAAAATGTAAAGTTCTTGGAAATTAAAAATATGATGGACAAAATAAAAAATTCAATAGATGATTTGGAAATAAAGAAAAGGAAACCATCCAGAAAGTAAGGCAATAGGACAGAAAGATGATCAAGACAAAAGGGAAAAAAAAAAAATAAGAAAATTTAAAAATCAGTCTGAAGTTCAACTATTGGAGTTTCTAAGTGTTCAGAGAAAATGGTGAGAGGAAAATGATTTAAAAAACACATAAACAAATAAACACAAATCCGTAAGAACCTTTCCTAAAACAGGAACATAAGTCTTTCAGTTGAAAGGTTTGATTAAATCCACAGCAAAATGATTTATAAAGACACAACAAAATTCTAAAAGCTTCCAGAAAGAAAAAAATCTGTGTACATAGAAAAGATGAACAATCAAAATGGCATATGACTTCTCAACAGCAACAACAGAAGCTAGATGTCAATTAGTATTACCTTCCAAATATGGAGGGAAGATGATTTTCAATCTAGAATCATATATATATACCCAAACTGCTGACTAAGGAAGATGGTGAATTAAAGACATTTCCCAAGATTAGGTTCTTTGAGAACCTATCTCCTATGTTTGTGCATTAGTAAACTGTTAGCAGGTGTGCTCCACCAAAAGCAGCAAACCATAAAAGAAAAAACATGGGATCCAGGAAATGGGAACCATACAGGACACAGGTGAGAAAGAAATCCCTGCACAAAACCTGTTCTAGAACAGGCTGTAGAGCAACCACAGCAGATGACAGCAGGAAAAACAAAACAGAAGGGGTACATGATCTGATACGTTTGGCCAAGAGCAAAATGAGATTGAGAGATGCTATTAGAAGGCATGGGAAGAATTAAAGAGTAAGAAAAAAAGAAGGAAGGGAGGGAGGGTGAAAGGAAAGTGTATATTTGTATATCTACAAATATATACACAAATCAAAAAGAAGCGATGTTTACTAGTAGGAAAAAATGAAAAGTTGCACAAGAAAGGATTTGTAATCATAGTATATCATTGGTCTCACTGATGCATAGTGTTTATGTAATAATATAAATGGTGTCAATTCAAAAGAAGGGAAGGGGAAAAGGTCTTAATTATCACAGTACCAAGTCAAGGGGTAATATTTAAATTGATTAAAAATCAAGAAAATGATGGTAAAGGTACATTACTGATTTTTAAAAATTTCCATCATGAACTATAACATACAATACATAGAGAAAAGTGAACAAAACAAAATGTACAGCTCAATGGTTTATCGAAAAGCAGACATCCAGGTAATCATCACTCAAGTCAAAAAATAGAACTTTGCCAGCACCCCTGAAACTCTCATCCTTCTCCTCTTAATTAGCACCCTGGTCCTCCCCAACAACTATTATGTTAACTCTGATAGTAATCACTTTATAGTTTTGCCCTCTAAGCATGCATCCCTAAAGACTATAGTTTCAACAAGCCTGTGTTCTGTGTTTTATATAAATGAAACAGGTGTGTGTGTGTGCGTGTGGGTGTGTGCGTGTGTGTGTGTGGCTTCCTTCACACATTAATGTCAATGAGACTTATCCAGGTTGTGGTGCAGTTTGTTTTTATTGGTTTTTTATTTATATAAATATACCATAAAATGTGTGTGCACATACACACACATGCACACATTATATTATACCCTTGATGGATATTGGGTGGTTTTCAGTTTGGGACCTTTATGAATACTGGTGCTATGAACTTTTCTCTCCATAATTTTTGGTATATATGTATTCACTTTTCCCTTGAAACTGTACATCAGATTAGAATTGCGGACTCACAGAACATGCCCTTGTTCAATTTTATTAGATAATGCTAATTAGTATTCCAAAATGGTTGTACCAATTTAGTCTCACCAGCAGTGTATGAGAATTCTCATTTCTCCAAATCCTCACCACCTGTTAGTATTGAAAGTCTTTTAATTTTAGGCAGTGGGTGGAAGTGTAGTCACATTTTATGTGGTTTCTAACTTATATTTCCCTGAAGGCTTATGAAGTGGAGCACTTTTTTCACAAGCCTATCGGACATATGGATAGCATCCTTTGTGACGCTCCTGTTTAGGTCTATTACCCATTTTTTTATTTTATCTTTCTTCTACTGATGTGAGGAATTCTTTGTATATTCTTCCCACGAGCCCTATGTAAATCATAGATATTGCAAATACCTCTAACTTGTCTCTCACTCTCTTAACTATGGCTTTTGATGAAATTCAGTTCTTCATTTTAATACAGTCCAATTCTATTGTCCTTTTTTATGATTTTTTTATGATTGGTTCTTTCGGGTCCTGTGCAGGAATTCCTTTCCTAGCCAAAGTCATGACTATATTATCCTACATTATCTTCTGGATATTTTATTATTTTGTCTTTCACATTTAGATCTTGAATTCACTTGGAATGGGTTTTGGTGTATGGTGTAAATTTAGGGTCAAGGGTGTATGTTGATATCTAATTGTTCCAGGGCTGTTTATTAAAAAATGGCCATCCCATCCCCTTGGGGATGGGGTTTTTATCATTGATAGTGTGTCTGTATATACACAAGTCTGTCTGGAGATTGTTCTTTTTCACTAGTCTATTCGTCTATGCTTGCACCAGTGCCGCACTCCTCCAGCTACTCTAGCAGGACAACAATAAATCTTTATATCTGGTGGACCAAGTCCTCTTTTCTTATTCTTCTTCAAGAGTATCTTGGCTATTCTTTTTTTTGGCTGTGTTGGGTCTTCGTTTCTGTGCGTGGGCTTTCTCTAGTTGCGGCAAGCGGGGGCCACTCTTCATTGCAGCGCGCGGGCCTCTCACTATCGCGGCCTCTCTTGTTGCGGAGCACAGGCTCCAGACGCGCAGGCTCAGTAGTTGTGGCTCACGGGCCTAGTTGCTCCGTGGCATGTGGGATCTTCCCAGACCAGGGCTCGAACCCGTGTCCCCTGCATCGGCAGGCAGATTCTCAACCACTGTGCCACCAGGGAAACCCATCTTGGCTACTCTTGGTCCTTTGTGTTTCCATATAAATTTTAGGATCAGCTTATCAATTTTCACAAAAACCCTCTTGGGATTTTGATTGCAATTTCACTGACAGTTTGAGATTAACTGACATCTTTTTAAAAAAAACGGAGCCCTCCATTTCATAAACATAATATATCCCTCCATTTATTTACGTCTTCTTTAATTTCTCTCAATAACGTCAAATGGCTTTCAACATAGGTCTTCATAACTTTTGTTAGATTTATTCCGGGGTATTTGATTATTTTTATTCTGATGTAAATTCATTGTGTATCTGTTTATTGGTAGTAAGTAGAAATAGAATTTATTTTTTCATATTTACATTGTATCCGGCCAACCTGCTAAATTCACTTTTTAGTTCCAACAATTTATCTGAAATTCCTTTTGAATTTTCTATGTACATAGTAATTTCATCCCCCAATAATTATAGTTTTATTTATTCCTTTTCAATCCTAATATCTTTATTTCTCTTTTGTGCCTCATTGCATTAGCTGGGATTTGCCATGCAGTGATGAACAGAAGAGGTGATAACTGACATATCTGTCTTTTTTCTTACTCTCAAACAAGGTTTTAACATTTCATCCATTACTCATGATGTTTTCTACTTTTTAACGATACATGGTATTTTTTGTAGATACTCTTCTTGGAGTAAGAAAATTTTCTCCTGTTTATTAGTTTGCTGACCCTTTTAAAAAATCATGAATAAATGTTGGATTACATCACATACATTTTCTGCATTTATTGAGATGATCGTATGATTTTTTTTATTCTGTTATATACTGAGTTACACTGATTGATTTTCAAATATATGACCTCAACCTTACAGTTTTGGAAGATAATCAACTTGATCATAATGTAGTAATTTATTGCTGGATTCACTTTGCCGGTATTTTGTTTAGGATTTTTGAATCCATATTCATAAGTGAAACTAGCCCAGAATTTTTCTTATTTATGTCAGGTTTTAGTATAAGAATTCTGCTGACCTCTTAAAGCAAGCTGGGAGGGTTCCTTCTTTTTCTATTACCTGGAAGAGTTTGTGGGAAAAATGTGTTATTTCTTCCTTAAATATTTAATGAATTTAACAGAAAAACCATCTGGGTCTGAAGTTGTCCTTGTGGTAAGGTTTTTAATTGCATATTCATATGAGTAGATATAGTGCTACTCAGACTGTTATTCTTCTTACGTCAGTTTTGATAAGTGGCATTTTTAGAAAATTTGTCCATTTCTTCTAAAATTCCATTTCATAATTTGCCATGGTGTTATTCATCATATTCTGTCCTTATCATTTAAATATAGTGATGTCCTTTGCTTCATCCCTGATATTGGCTATTTGTGTTTCTTTTTTCCTTGATTAGTCTCACCAGAATTTATTGATTTTATTAATCCTTTGGCTCTGTTGATTCTGTCTATGGGATGTCTGCTTTCTATTTCATTACTTTCTTCTCTTATTTGTATTATTTCCTTCCTCCTACCTTTTAAAAAAATTTAATTGCTTTTCTTTGTTAACTTCTTGAAATTAATGCTGAGGTTATTTATTTTTAAACCTCTTCTTTTTTTTCCTAATGTATATATTTGAGGCTATAAATATCCCTCTAATCATGGCTTTAGCTGTATTCCATGTCTGGTATCTCTTATTTCATTATCATTAATTTGTAAATATTACCTAATTTTCATTGTCATTTCTTCTTTGACTCATGATTGCTTAATTTCTAAACATATGGGGATTTTTCAGTTATCTTTTTCATTGTTGAATTCTAGTTTAATGTCACTGTTATCTGAAAATACACTCTGTATGATTTCCATCCGTTGAAATTTGCTGAGTTGCTTAATGACTCAGACTATGGGCAATGTCGACAAATATTTTCTGTGCCCTTGAAAGAAACGAGTATTTCATATTTGTCAAGTGCACTGTTTTATAATTAGATCAGGTCTGTTAATTAACTTTGTTCAAACTATATCCTAACTGATTCTTACTGTCTGCTCACTGTATCAACTACCAGGAGAGATATGTTAAAATTTCTAACTATATCAATATCTATTTCTACTTATAGGTCTTATAATTGTGTGTGTATGAGAATATGTGTGTGTGTTTTAAAAGTGTGTACAAATTTAGAAATATTTTATTTTCCTGGCAAACTGAATCTTTTTTGTTATGAAATAATCTCTCTTCAACTCTGACAACACTTTTTGCCTGTTAGAGGGTCTACTTTATCTGACATTCATTTAGCTATCGAATCTTTCTTTTGGTTAGTGTTTGCATAGTATATCTTTTTACATCCTCTTATATTTGACCCTTCTGTATGTTTTTAAATAATGTGTGTCTCTTTAAAGCGGTATATAGGTTTTTAAAAAATTCAATCTGATAATAATATTTGACTTTTAATTAGGGTATTTACTCTGTTTATATTTAACATAACTGCTGATATATCTGGGTCTAAACCTACTAGTTTTTATTTGTTTCATAAGATCCTAGTCTAGGATCTTAAGATCTTAGTCTAGGATCCTTTTTCTCCCATTTTCCTCCTTCTGTTGAATTATTTGAGTATTTTTTATTATTCTATTTCCCCCTTCTCCTAGCTTATTATTTATATATTCCTTCATCATTCTTTTAAAGATTATCCAGAGTTTAAAGCATGCACCCTTGACTTATTAATGGCTAACATTAATTAGTTTTTATCACTTCCTTTACAATATAAAGGGCTTCTTAGAACAATTTCATTTCATTAATCTGTCCAGATTTGAGTTCCACTTTGATCATATATATTTATTCCCTATATATTTTAAACTCCACAAGACAAAATTATTATTATTATGTATGGCTAGTATTTATTTATATTTAACTAATTATTATTTCTATTGCTCTTCATTCCTTCCTACATCTCTGAGCTTTGTTCTGGGATAATTTTCCTTCTGTCCAAAGGATGCCTTTTAGTATTTTCTTTAGGATAAATGTGCTCATAATAATTTTTTAAAACATTTTTAGTTTTTTCTGAAAATCCTTTTAGGTAGATATAGAATTCATGGTTAACAGTTGTTTTCTTTCAGCAACTTGAAGATAACATCCATTCCCTTTTGACTTTATTGTTTCAGTGAGTCAGAGTCAGTTGTCAATCTTATTGTTGCTCCTTTGAAGACAAAAGGTACCCACTCTTCCAGCCCTGACTGCTTTTCAGCTTTTCTCTTTGTTTTTATTTTCAGAAATCACACTGTGTTGTTCCTAGGTGAAGTTTCTTTATACAGACCCTGCCTGGTGTCTTAGGGCTTCTTGATTCTGCAGCTCTGTGTCATTTGTTCATTTTGGAAAATTCTCAGTCATTTTTTCCCCCAATTATTTCTCCTGTTCCATTTTCTCTCTCCCTACCTACTGAACCTCCAATTATTTGTATATGAGGCCTTTCTACTATATTTCACAAATCTTTCAAATTACTTTCCATTATTTTGCCTCTCTGTGCTTTATTTGGGTATTTTCTTCTGCCTTATATTCTAGTTCACTAACTCTCTCTTCAACTAAATCTGGTGAATCCATCCATTTTTTAACAACTTTATTAAAGTATAATTTTCATACCATAAAATGCACCTACTGTAAATGTATATTCAATGATTTTAGTATGTTAATTCAGTTGTGCAACCATCACCATCACCACAATCCAGTCTTAGAGGATTTCCATCACCCCAAAAAGTTCATCTATTTAGATCTTAAATTCAGTAACTATATTTTTCAGTTCTAGGTTTTTATTTATAATTTTCAGTTCTCTGGCAAGTTTTTAAATCTTTTAATTCTTTGAATATATTAATCATAGTTATTTTAGAGACTATATCTGATTAATTCACTCTCTGGATCCCTTGTAGGTATATCTTAGTTGTCAATTTTTTTTCTTGGTTTTTGATTATGTCTCATTTTCTCACAGATCTAGTTATTTTTCATTGGGTGACAGATATAGTACATGAAAAACTCTAGTGAACATGAGGCTCTGGAAGATGTATCTTCCTCCAGAGAGGATTTTTGCTTTTGCTTCTGGCAGGCATCTAAGCTAGTGACACTAATCTGAAAATATTTCATTTTTGGCTTCAGTCCCTGTGAGAGTTTTTCTATTTCTGGCTCATCTTGATTCAGAGCTCCAAATGAAAACTGAGGTTGTTTACTAGGGCTTCTGCTCCTTGGCAGGACTTGACTACCTAACCCCATGAGTTTGTTGAAAGCTCTGTTAAGTTTTTAGTCTCTTAGCCACTACTTTTGGAATTGATAATTGTCTCAAGAAGAAGATACAAAAGCTGGGCTCACCTCTTAGATGAGGGGACTTTCCTGCCCCCAAATCTTAGCTCTGCTATTGATGGCATTGCCTTGATGGCTCTCCAATGCTTCCAAACTGACTTCTTTTTTCTTTCTTTCTTTTTAATTTTAAGCATCTTTTCTCAGCAGAAGAGTTGGTCTCTAAACAAACTGGATCTACTATTGCTAGATATATTGACTACCATTGTAAGTAAGGTGACCATAATTTATCATACAAATCAGGATGCTTTTGAAAATGAAAGGAGGTAGTATTAGTCATTACACTGGGGCAGTAGGCACAAACCCAAACTATCACAAACAAATCAAGATATATGGTCACCCCAATAATAATGCACGGAGTACTTTGCTTAAAAAATATAAACTAATTTAAAATTCACATTGGCCATATCAAGAATGTGGAGATTTTGTCCCTACCCTTTGTAGTGACAGAATATTTGGTATTGAGGATACAAATGAGCCCTTGTTCAATATGAGAAGATACCATTCAGTAGCTCATTGTATCAGTAGAAGAACTTAACTATTCTACCCAGCCTGCTAGTTCATGGGTTCTATATCTTATTAATGTCCTTGGCTGAGACTTGGTACCTCCAAAAGACTAGTTTTGGAAACTCTTCCAAACAAGAGAGAATTTTTTCTAAAAAGTTAAGAGAGAAGCCTTAGAGTTGAGAAGAAAATGAACATAATTTTCAAAAAGAGCACTGTGTACCCCCCCCCAACTTCATCTCTCTTATTAGAAATTCTGTACTCTGCTCTCATCTGCCAGAAATTCTATGCCCTGTTCCATGAAGGAAATAACATAATAAGTGAAGGGCTAGCTCTGCCTTGGCTTTTGAGGGAGCTATATTATCCACCTAGGTCATCTTCTAAAGTGAACTCCTTTGGGCTGGAAAGCTATTCTCTGACCAATGTCAGAGCTAAGCCCAAGGAGCTGCTCAATCGAATAAAACATGGTCAATATCTAATTACAGACTCACCACATCTTGTATTTTGCAGCCTGACCCTTCCTGGAATTTTGTTGTATTCAGAATACACTTCCTTTTCTTCATCTGCATATTTTAGATGGCATGATTCAAAACAATGTTTTGTATATAAACAGCACAACATTTTTCCAAAGCACAGGCTTTATCAGCATATAAAGTAATTTGCCACATGCATTGTGTTTGCATCCGAGCAGATGGATAATAGATTAGTTAGAGTTTCTAAGATGTCAGTGTATTTTCCCATCCACAGTACAGTGCAGTAGAGAAGGAAAACTACTCAATGAAAGCAAATTATGATTCCAACAATTTAACTCAGGTCCATATGTCATTCTCATTTACTAAGACCAATAGCAACAGAAAATAAAAGTGAAGCATTGAAAACATTGAGCCTAGCAACAAAGTAATGAGTTAAACTCAAGTAAATAACCTAGGGCCCAGTTTAGCTGAGATTATCTGCGGCTCTGAAGAATATTCAAGAGCTAAATTCCTCTGCTTGTTGTTAAATACTAGGCTGGAGAAAGGTTGGCCTCCTTAAGCAAGACCTAAAACCAAAGGAAAAAGGAGGGCAAGGTCTCTACTTAAGGGCTTGAGACAGCACCAAGCCATTTTTTTCCCACATCATACAAATAACTAGAACCTCACCATCACTGTAGCAGTCACAGAGCCAACTACAAAGGTCTTTTTCCACTCAAAGCAGTTTGTCTGCACCTCCTCATCCATCCCCCTATAGGGCAGAGTCTTATCTGTATTGCTCATCTCCCAATGCCCTGCCTCTCAACAATATCTAGCACTCCGTAGACCTCAACAAATATTTTCAGAATGACTGAATGAATTCTCATAACAACCCAGAGAGAGCAGAAAAGGCTGATTTCAACAGTGCAGAAGAAGCTACCAAGACAGATTAAACTGATCCCCCATGGAAATGCCACTATTGTTTGCAGTGCCCCCTCCAGACTCCCAAAGTTTGGGGTTTTCTCCAAGTTTTTATTTCGACGTATTTCAAATCTAAGAAGAAAAGTTGAAGGCATAACATAATGAATAAGTTGCAGACCACAACGCTGCATCCCTAAATATGTTACAACAAGAAACCTCTCCTTTCATTCAGAGGTTTAATTTTTTTGACACCACACAGCATGTTCAAAACTGAGTGGTAGGGGACATTTTCAAAAGTTGAGCACAAAATTCACACCTTCAAGGAAGTTATTATATAGTTGGGGATTTAAACTGTACAAACATGAAATAATTCAAGATAATTAGGTCCTAAAGTTGGTGGCCTTGATTATAAGTGAAACAGGAGCTCAGAGAAGTGAGAAATCAGGTGGGGCTGAAGTTTCACGGAGGAAATACATGGCAGAGACAGACTGGTTATTTGTTAAACCTGTTTCTTCTTTGTCCTAGACACACATCCAGACTACTTTTCCCAGCAACCCCTCTTTGCAGTCAGATGTGGCAATCTTACCAAGTATTAGCTAATAGAATGGGAAAGGAAGTGGAATGTGCCACATCTAGGGCTGGCTGGTAAAAACATGCCACTCATGAGTCTCCACATTCTTTCCTTTTTTGCCAGTGTGATCCAAATAAGCACAATGACCTTGGGAGCCATAGATTGACAATGGCAGAGCCATAGGAAGGAAAGTGGCTCATACCCTAAATCACCACCTGAATCAGAGCCATCCCTTAATCAGGGATACCCATTTTGGACATATAAGGAATAAACATCTATTGTTTTGATTCACTGCACTATGTTGGGTTTATTGAAGCAACTAGTGTTACCTCAACTAATACAAGTTAAGGCTTAAATTACCCCAGAATATGTGTGTCAGGAGGTAATATTTTGAAAATAATGACTGTGCTTTGCCTCTACGGTTTTTTGCACATATAATCTTCACCCTAGTTGCCCAGAGGCATTCATATGTTTCAGGGACTATTAGGATTATTAAATAAGGAATACAAAGAGAAAGAATAGTTCTTTTTCTGGCAATATGGCAGAATAGATACCTTTAAAATCTTCTGAAAACAATCAAAAATGCTGGACAAAACATTGCCTCAAAAATAGTTTGAAATGCTAACTTAGGCTTCTGTTTTTACAAGTTAGCAGGGCATAAGGGTCAGCGATAAAGTTGCTGGCACTGACAAAGCCAGGGCCCACCAAGGTACAAAGTGTAATAGGAGGTGCCCTGCTAAAGATAGGACTCCAAAAGGCTACCAGAATTGCCTGTCTCAAGAATCAGTGCTCAGTAGAAGGGAGAAAATCTTTACTGAACATTTATAACCATAAGACAATCCTTACATGGGTTTTGAGTATGAATTGATTACATGGTCGGTCCCCAAACCTCTAGTTGAGAATTTTTAAGTCCTTGCTTTGCAGATTGGTGATGATCCCAGGCACTTGGGAGAAACAAATGTAAAATCTAGTGAAACTCACCTTCAATTCAAACCTCAAATCATTCCCATTGATAAAGTCAAAAAAAAACAAGGTCACAGTAAAATAAAACAAAGTAAAATAAAAACCACACACACATGCATATAGAAACAAAGCATCATGAACAAAAACTAGCAGAAATAAGAGATAGTAGAACTGAACCCATAGACATCAAATTTTTAAATTATCAACTAACAGTATTGTATGTCAACTCTATTTCAGTTTTTTAAAAGTCTAAAAAATTATCAGATGCACAATATAAAATAAATGTTTAAAAAATAATAGAAGAAAACAAGTATATAAACTGTGAGCAAGATTAGACAGGTTAGATACAAGAAACAAAAAAGACTGAAAACATTATCGACTGTAGCATATAAAGATATTATATAGACAAAAAATATGAAAAAGAGGTTAATACATAGAGAAGACAACAGAAGTCTAACATATACCTAATCTAAACTCCAGAAGTAGAAAAAAGAGTACTAAGCAGGAATAGTACTCTGAGAATCTTCCAGAATTGATGAAAAAAAATCAATCCACAAATTCACAAAACAAACAAAAAAATCCAAAGCAAAATAAATACATAAAAAAGAAATTCATGGGCTTCCCTGGTGGCGCAGTGGTTGAGAGTCTGCCTGCCAGTGCAGGGGACACGGGTTCGAGCCCTGGTCTGGGAGGATCCCACGTGCCGCAGAGCAGCTGGGCCCGTGAGCCACAACTGCGGAGCCTGCGCGTCTGGAGCCTGTGCTCCGCAACGGGAGGCCGCGATAGTGAGAGGCCCGCGCACCGCGATGAAGAGTGGCCCCCGCTTGCCGCGGCTGGGGAGGGCCCTCGCACAGAGATGGGGACCCAACACAGCCAAAAATAAATAAATAAATAAATTAAAAAAAAAAAAAAGAAATTCACATCTATAGACACTTTATAATAAAACTGCAGAATGCCAAAGATAAAAAGAATATCTTCAAAGCAGTTATAAGGCTTTCTTGGAAAACGAATACCTTCCATGACAAATGGCAATTAGATTTAGTATTATTTCTTAGCAGCAGAAGTCAGAAGACAACAGAACATTTTTAACGTGTTGAAAGAAAGTAACCAGAATTTTATACCTAGCAAAACTATATTTTAAGGAAAAAAAGGAAAGAATTAGAATTTTCCAACAAACAGTAAGTAAAATAGGTCTCCCTCAATTGATCCTCACTTAACGAAATCTATGAAGAGAAGTGATGGGTAGGGGAGTACAAGTCGGGGAATAAATTATAAGCAAAGAAAGTAATAAATATGTGGGTAAATCTGAACAAATTTCTATTTTTAAATGATAATGTCTAACCCACGAGGCTAAAAAAAACCACAAGATAGAACTAAAACACTGGGCAAAAATGGGACCCAAGATAGCAGGGGGAGGGGTGAGAGGTGGTAATGACTGGAATTAAATGGTCTAAGCTCCTTGCATTGTTTAGGAGGAGAGGAAAGATAATGATTCACTTTAGACTTTTAAGTATGCATGCTTAAATTTCTAGAGAACCACTAAAAGAATAATAATAGAGTGTAAAACTTTCAAAGTACTATAGAATAATACATGAAATAAGGAAAAAATGTTAATCAATTCAAAAGAAGGCAAGAGGTGAAAAAAAAAGAAACATGAAGAGGTAGGACAAATGGAAAGAATAAAATAACATGAAAGAATAAATTGAAATCAATCTGAAATTACAATAAACATAAATGCTTACATATTTCATTTAAAAGATATGTACGACTGCATAAAAACAATACCCAGTGTTATGTCATTTACAAAAGGTACATCTAAAATACAGGATGTAGGGACTTCCCTGGCAGTCCAGTGGTTAAGATGCCTCACTTCCACTGCAAGGGGCGTGGATTCGATCCCTGGTCAGGGAACTAAGATCTCACATGCTGTGCGGCACGGCCAAAAAATAGAAAATAAAATAAAATAAAATACAGATGTGAAGAGTTTGACAAAACAAAGAATGGAAAACAAATAGCAAGAACTAATAATGAAGAAGCTATTATATCCTACTGTTGACTAGTATTGTTGTATGGACACCAGACAAAATATGCTTTAAGACGAAAAGCATTATGAGAGTTAAAGTGCACTACTTCATAATAATAAAAAATTTGATTCTCCAAGAAGATAGAAGAATTCTAAATGTGTATATACCAAATAGTGTAACTTCAAAATATATCAAGGAAAAAAATGATAATCTACCACCTTACTGAGAGATTTTTAATACACTTCTCTCAGTAAAAAAATAGATCAAATGGGGATAGGGACTTCCCTGGTGGCACAGTGGTTAAGAATCCGCCTGCCAATGCAGGGGACATGGATTTGAGCCCTGGTCCAGGAAGATCCCACATGCCACGGATCAACTAAGCCCGTGCGCCACAACTACTGAGGCTGTGCTCTAGAGCCCGCGAGCCACAACTACTGAGCCCGTATGCCACAGCTACTGAGCCCACATGCTGCAACTACTGAAGCCCGTGTGCCTAGAGCCCATGCTCCGCAATAAGAGAAGCCACCACAATGAGAAGCCCGCGCACTGCAACGAAGAGTAGCCCCCACTCACCGCAACTAGAGAAAACCCATGTGCAGCAACGAAGACCCAATGCAGCCAAAAATAAATAAATTTATTTAAAAAAAAAATTAGGATAGTGGTCATCCTGCAAAAGATAGTGCCTTAGGAGCATAAGGGGACCTCTTGGGTGAAGCTAACATTCTATTTATTTATTTTTTATTTTTTTTTAATAAATTATTCACATTTTTTTTAATTAATTAATTTATTTATGGCTGTGTTGGGTCTTTGTTTCTGTGCGAGGGCTTTCTCCAGTTGGGGCAAGCGGGCGCCACTCTTCATCGCGGTGCGCGGGCCTCTGACTATCGCGGCCTCTCTTGTTGCAGAGCACAGGCTCCAGACGCGCAGGCTCAGTAATTGTGGCTCACGGGCCCAGCTGCTCTGCGGCATGTGGGATCCTCCCAGACTAGGGCTCGAACCCGTGTCCCCTGCATTGGCAGGCAGATTCTCAACCACTGCGCCACCAGGGAAGCCCCCATTCTATTTATTAATATAAGTGCTGGTTACGTAGGTGTGTTCACTTAAAAAAAAAATCCATCTGTCTACAGATGTAACTGTAGACATAAATATACACACAATATATGTTTACATATATATAAATACATACGTATCTATACTATATATCTATATATACTACAAATGGTGTGTGGGTGTGTATATATATATATAATGTTTCCATCTATATGAAATCATGTGCAACTAAACTATATACAGTTTCAGGATTTAAAAAGTATGTGGTAGAATTATAAAGAAAAACAAGGGGGGGCTTCCCTGGTGGCGCAGTGGTTGAGAATCTGCCTGCCAATGCAGGGGACATGGGTTGGAGCCCTGGTCTGGGAAGATCCCACATGCCGTGGAGCAACTGGGCCCGTGAGCCACAACTACTGAGCCTGCGCGCCTGGAGCTTGTGCTCCGCAACAAGAGAGGCTGCAATAGTGAGAGGCCCGCGCACAGCGATGAGGAGTGGCCCCCGCTTGCCGCAACTAGAGAAAGCCCTCGCACAGAAACGAAGACCCAACACAGCCAAAAATAAATAAATAAATAAATAAAATAAAAATAAAGGAATTCCTTTTTTTAAAAAAATGAAAAACAAGGGCACAAACCAGAAACAACATACTTCACATCTACTCACATCCAAGTGGCTAGAAATTTGCCAATCTTTTTTTTTTTTTATAAATTTTTTTATTTATTTGTTTTTATTTTTTTGGCTGTGTTTTGGGTCTTCAACGCTGTGCGCGGGCTTTCTCTAGTTGTGGCAAGCGGGGAGGCTACTCCTTGTTGCGGTGCGTGGTCTTCTCATTGTCGTGGCTTCTCTTGTTGCAGAGCATGGGCTCTAGGCGCTCAAGCTTCAGTAGTTGTCGCACACGGGCTCAGTAGTGGTGACTCGCGGGCTGTAGAACGCAGGCTCAGTAGTTGTGGTGCACGGGCTTAGTTGCTCCGCGGCATGTGGGATCTTCCCGGGCCAGGGCTCAAACCCCTGTCCCCTGCATTGGCAGGCAGATTCTTAACCACTGCGCCACCAGGGAAGCCCAAATTTTGCCATTCTTAGCTGCAAGGGAGTCTTAGAAATGTAGTTAATGGACATAGGTGGGAAACTAGTTGACTGCCATAGGCAGAAATTCCATAGCCTTGAAAGTCAGGCTTTCTCCTGGGACAGGATTTTCGCCTATTAGCAGCAGTCTGGAGGACCCAGCTCAAAGAATTGACCTGAAGGCAGCAGAAGATACTGCTTTCTTCCATGAGTGATAGTGAAGTTGCTAATCTTTCTGCCTGGATGGTAGAAGGATGAGATGGTGGAGGGGAAGTGAAAGAAAAGCCCACCTCTTTCTGGGTCCAGTTAATGATGGGAAGGAAAAAGGAGATAAGAGAAGACGACAGTGGATTCTGCCTCTTGATAGAGGAGGTACCCCTGAGTGCAGAGGGATGTCTTTGTGTCCATCCCCCTCCATCATCCAGAGCCCTAGGAAGAGAGGGTCTGCACCAGCCTGGAACACAGCTTCCTCAGCCCAGCACTGCAGCCTGATCAAACAGAGGGAGCTGTGTGGTGGGGTGCCTCGGGTAGACTGTGGACAGAGTAGTGGACCCCTTGCAAGGACCACCAGGCCAGTGGGCTTGATGGATGGTGTCACGCATACTCAGAGTTTGCTGCCAGTGGGAGCTGAGGGCGGACCCAGCCAGCAGAGGATGCCACGTCAGGTTCTGATAAAGCCAAGAGGATTACCAGATCAACTTTTTTTGCAAACTTCGGGTCACTTATTGGGTCCCAAGTGTGTTTTTTTGTTTTTGGAGTTTTTTTTCATTAAATAAAATAGAATGGAAAAGATCAGAGTACATCAAGTATAAAAAGGATAATAATACCTTGTAAAATTTCTATTTCAGCTATACAGGTTATTTTGTAAAAACTTTTGTATCACCTGTCCATATATGCTTACTGGAATCTCATGAAAATGTATCTGTATTTTACTTTGAATCTTTGGAAACCACTGGACTAGACTATGTGTTATAAGAGCCACAGACTTCATCTGCTAATACAGAACAAGCAACACCGTGGCAAGAGACCCAGCCTCTGAGAGCCAAGGCCATCGTAACTAAGGAAACAGAGTTGCTAGTCCTCTGTAAGAAATAAGAGTACACGAGACACCCCTTCCCCACACTCTGACGTCACAGGCAAAGAAAGGGAACAACAGGAAGGAAGGGATATTGTTTTCCTAGGAAGACTGAGAATTATCTTAAGGGGCTATTTGGATTATCAGATCAAACTAAGTTTTTAAATGGATGGCATCAAAAGTTATTATTCTTTTTCCTGATAACCAATGGGTGTTTGCTGGGAGGAAGGTTTGCTGCAGACAAAATAGACAAATTGCATTTTTCTGCACCTCACGGTTGCAGAGTGGGTGAAACTGGTGACCCTACAATGTGTGAAGCGGGGAAGAAGAAGGTTGTGGTCAGGGAACAATATGAACAAAGTCAGGGAAGCTGGAAGGAATAAGGCAAGTTCCGGGATGAATGAACCCTGACCAGATCTGGGGGCATTTCCTGAGCACTAATGGGGACGGCCAGATTATAGAGGGTCTTGAAAGTTAGGCAGAGGAGGACAGACTCGGTAAGGAGGGTGAGGAGAGCAACAGGGAGCCCGCATAGGTTCTTAGTAGATGAGGGACATAACACAACAATAACAATGTAAAAATAAAAATAGCTCCAATAATTTAAGTTGTAACTATGCGTCAGGCTGTCTGTCAAGGGTTTATCATTAGCTTTCACAAGCATCCTTTCAGGATTTCCACATTAATGAGTCTTATTTCACATTACTGAGCCTGAGGTTAAGGTCACACAGCTGTATGTAGGTTTGAAAGCAAGAAGTCTAACTTCAAAGCTCATAACTTCCAGAGTGGTTTAGGGACAGAAGTCTTCAGGAGGACAGAGGGAGGAAAGGGGCCAGGAGGGACAGAGCAACTTGGAGGTTCCCAGCAGTATTCTCAGAGTGAGGCACTAGAACTCAAGATGAGGAGATGACCAGGAGGTGCATTTCAAAGAAAGCAGCAAGGAGCCCTGATGATAAATGAAATATCTGGCACGTAAAGCAAGTGGCTGTCCAAGTTTCTCAACCTGGGAAACAAGGATAATGGTTGTAACAGAGAAAAACCAAACCAAAACAAAACATACACAACAAAATAAGTGCCCTTATAGAAAATTTCTGCCTGAATGCTTAAACTCAGAGCTTATGTCCTTCTCTTGTTCCCATTTCTCAGACCGAAAAACCACTTTCTCAGGATCTTCATTTTGAAGTTCAGAGGACCACTAAAAATGACTCTTGTAAAGCGTTCTCAGTTCCAAGACCGTGGAAGGAGCTGAGAAGTGGAGAGCATCGTAGAGGCTGACGGTGCCCGGCCCACGTCCCCTTCAGGCCTCACTACTGAGCGCCACCAGTCCGAGCCTCACCTCGACCAGAGGCATCAAGTCCCTCCCTGAGAACCTTGTCTGGCCGAAGCTCGTGCACCAACCTCAAGTGCTGGGAATCAGCGTCTCCTGAGAATCATCAACCAGTGCCTGGAAGCGACATGCTGGACACCAGCTCTCAGCGCGCCTAGGTTCCCCTCGCAGTGTAACCGGGGATGGGGGGGGTGAAGGGGGCGGGGTGGGGGGGGGGAAGGGGGCGGGGTGGGGGGGATAGACGAGTCTCCCACTCGCGCCCCCTACTGTTGTCTTCCTGGGATCATCTCCCAAGTAAACTACCCACCCTGGAATCCTCCTTGCACGGTCCACTTATACCTGGAGAGAGGAACTCGGGGAGGGCGTCACTTCAATCTGTCGACATCAGCTTAGAATATAAACTTCAATAGGGCCAAATTTGGGGATACATACAGTTTAAGAAGCCAGTCAGAGTTAGCTGGTTTAAGAAGCCAGCTGGTTGGCTGTGCCGGTGATTTCTTCCCCTTTAGTTCCCTATCACAGGTCACAGTTGCTTATATGCCGTAGGCACGCAATAACTGTTCATTGAATGAATGGGTGGATGATTCGTTCCCCCAAATTGGTGCATATATATCTTGAACACGTCCCTAGATCAATTCTTTAAAATGATTTCACATGTGAGATCTGTGAAAGTACACGTGTGAAATATGAATTAGTTCCATTCAAGTGCTGATCATTTACCTGAAGTCTTCCAGAGAATTAGAAAGTGCCAGGCACCTGCATCACTGAAAATGTCCACATCGGTTCCATTGCTAGTTCCAACCGGTCACATACATACCAGGCATAGTGGGGTGCCCAGGTGAAGATTTAACTTGTCATTTTCCCCTTTGCCAGAAAGAGAGCAGAGCTCCTTGCTTAGATGAGAAGGTCAGACTAACCCAGTTTTACTTGGTCTATATAAACCCATGTGGAGTTTGTTTGATTTACAGGTAAGGGGATCTCAAGAAAGAGATACCCAACAGCCTCCTAATCTGACAACTTAAGCCACTTGCTTTTTATTCCGAAAAAAATAAAGGAGATATCATTGAATTTGCATCTCTGAGTTTGTTCAGCAGTTCATATGAATTACAAAGAGAACATTGTCTAGGAAATCTGTTTTCTGGATGCCACCAACAGAAATTCTAAGTGTAATATTTGGGTAATTAAAGAAAATCATATCCCTGTGGTAAGAGCCTTTTGTTTACCAACTAGGTGAATGTGCTCACGGATGCATGAAGGGAAATTCAAAAGATGGAGGTGGCGACTTCCCTGGTGGCGCAGTGGTTAAGAATCCGCCTGCCAATGCAGGGGACACAGTTTCGATCCCTGCTCCGGGAAGATCCCACATGCCGCGGAGCAACTAAGCCTGTGCGCCACAACTACTGAGCCTGTGTGCCTAGAGCCCGTGCTCTGCAACAAGAGAAGCCACCACAATGAGAAAGCCCACACACTGCAACAAAGAGTAGCCCCCGCTCGCCGCAATTAGAGAAAGCCCGCGCACAGCAACGAAGACCCAATGCAGCCAAAAATCAATTAATTAAAAAAAATTCATTCAAAGAAAGAAAAGATGAAGATAAATTAAGGAAGGTAAGCTCTGACCAGGGAACTAAAAGGTTCCTCCCATCACTAATGGTCAAACATGGGAATACAGAATGTCAAGAAGCAAAACCCTACTTCTTGCCAAAATCACAATATTTTTCCCACCCCTTGCAATTTTTCCCAGGAGGAGACTCCATTTCAAGCATAGACGGGGGAGTTATCAACCCTGGAATAGAAACAGAGGAGCAGTTGTAAGGTAGCCAGTGGGACGGAAAACGACTGGAACTTGGAGTCAGGGGGCCTGAGGGTGAGAACTAGTTGTACCAAAGAGTGTGCGGCCTGGAAACATAGTTACCTTAGTTTCTTCATCTGTGAAGGGACATTACTGCACATTATCATTATTTATTAGTAGTAGTAGTAATGTTATATTAATACTAGATTATTATAATACGTAATAGGGGCAGCACCTGATAAACGAAAACCCCTTATCAGTTTGATGTGATTTTTCTATATTACCCAATATTGCCAAACTTACCACGAGCAACTTATTTCTTTTCCGAGAGACCATTCTAAATGCTAAATCCAATTCCACAAAACAATATGACTGTCTTAATTTAGAGACCTTATTAACTAGTCATTAAATGGTAACTGTTTTCATTTTACAGGCTGCAAAAATGTTAAGTTTGCCGAACTAGAACATTTCAGACTTTAAAGAGAAATCTGAGGTTATCTAAAATCTAACCTTGTATAATATTCTAAAATCACCTCTTCCAGCAGGACTTGCTACTGTCTGAATCTTAAGAAAGCGACATCTGCAAAGGTAGCGGAGACACTCTGTGTAATATTTGGAGTCCTCCATTAACAACTTCAGCAAGGTCCTGGTAACTGGACAGCATCCTTGAGTTCCAAAACAAAGTCCCCAGGAACATCGGAGTATAAATGCTCACTCAAGGAGAGTCACTGGTCTATTATGATGAATACACCTTGGGACAGCTCCGTTGGTTTTCTATGGCTGTACACACTCATTCTTCTTTGAAATGCAGGTGGGAGGAGGAATAAGATCGCTTTAAACAGCCTGAACATGAAAAGCTTTATTCAACCCAATTCAACAAACAAAAGTTAACCACAGTCATTTTCATCCACTGCCACGGCCAACTATTTTGTGCTTATACTAGTTTTATCTTTCTAGAGGAAATATTTTCTTTAAAAGAAGAGAAAGTGCCGGCACAAATTGTTGGAAGATCTGTGGCTTCCCAGAATATTGATTATTTTAATCGCCATCTCTGACCCACACAGGTACTAGAAACATGGCAAGCACAGTGGAAGTAATAGGAGCATGCAGACAGGGGGCTGTCCTTTCTACCTCTATAAACTCCCCAAGTTTGCAGCCTCCAAGAAACAATGCAAGGAGGTTTGCTGTGACCCTAAGAAGCACAATGCTAATGATAACCGTTTGTGTGAAGTCTCTGCTGCTTGCTCCTTTTTTCTGTAACCGAGCATATGTGAATCAAGGGGTTGTGAAAATTAGGAGTGGAAGTGAAGGGGATCCCTCTGTCCGCCACCCCTAGAAATCTTAATATTTATGGCCTCTGGGATGTAAAAAAGGGGAACTGAACTCAATCCCAATACTGCCATTTCAGTAAATCTCAGAATAGAAGAGATAATCTGAATATGTTTGATGATATTCAAATATCATCCATGTGTTATCATTTTACTCAACACTCAAAACACTACCGTGTCTGCCAAGCAGATTATATAGCTTGGCAAACTTTCATTTCATGAATGACACTTAATATGAAATAATTTTCACTGACAGATAGAGTAACAGTGATATAACAGATCCTGAGGTGGTACTAGAATAAATCCACACATTCCAGGACAATGATAACCGACTAATCTCAAACACCTCCACATGATGTTCTTGTAACTTAGGAGGAAAGGGGGCCCTTTAAAAACGTCCTTTCCTGGGGATATATGTATATGTATAGCTGATTCACTTTGTTATAAAGCAGAAACTAACACAGCACTGTAAAGCAATTATACTCCAATAAAGATGTAAAAAAAAAGTCCTTTCCCCTTCCCTTATTACAGATGGAACCAGGGCTCTTTCATACTTATAGCCAGTCCAACCTAGCGCTATATACAGAATGGCTTATTAGAGCCCATTGTCTGCCATTCCTTTTTCCTCCTCTGAGCGCAAGTGCCCTCTTAAATTGTCAAGGCAAAAGTTCTCTCTTCAGCTCAGAAGTTCCAGGACTCTGCAAGCAATTCCCTCGGGGTCTTCCTTAGAGAATATTTGGGGCACTTTAAAAGCAGTGGTTTTCAAACAGTTCACAGGTCCTAGGGTGTGCCCCAGGCACAGCCCAGGAGAAAAGAGCAGATTCTGGGTTCCTGGCTCTCGGTTCCCCCAGAGCAGCTCTGTTTTTATTCCACTCATATATTAGGGTCCTGCATAAGACTCCATTTGGCGCTAAATATAAAACCAAAATGATGTCTTCAAAAATGTGTGAAAACCATCACAACAAATGGTGCCCTATCTTAGGCTCTCTTAGGCTCTCTTAACCCCCTCCCCAGGCTGTTCCCTTCAAACGGAGGTTTCTGTACCTATTTTCCTTTAAAGAACCACACCCTGTTTCCTCTTCCAAAATTTGAAACATACATGAATTGAAACTATTAAATATATTTATTTATCATATTCAAAAAGTAATCCAGAGTTTTGCACAATAAATGTTTTCAAGGTTATGATTCGTTTTTCTCATACGGACTCCAGCCTGGCTTTAGCTATAGCCCCTCCCCAAATTCCAACTCTTCCCCCACTCCATCAGCAAAGAAGGCATACACCTGACATTTAATCTTTATGGATTTTACTGTTACAAGCCAAGAGAAGAATGAAGCTGCCTCTTTCCCTTTACCTCTCCACAAAACTGGCATTTGGTTGGTATTCTGGGCTAATTATTAGAAATCTGGCATCATCATCAAAAAACGCCAACTTCAGTCAATGTCTATATATCTGACAACTGAAAATGAATTGGAATTTTATTGAACATCTTGTTAATGTGTGTTGGTCAAATAAGTTGTATATAGCAGTATAATGACCAATGTTTCTAATCTCAGAGTCAAAAATGAATGAACAGAAAAGCCAAAGATTTGGAGTAATTTAATTGTACTCCTCAAAAGTCCATTTAAAAATGAACTGTTCTGAGCAAACTATTTGACAGACAATGGAGCATGAAGGCAGATTCTAGAAACTAACAAATCCCATTCATTTCCTTCAGTTTGTAAAAACAAGCAACTGACATGTTTCCTGCCAATGAACATAGTTGAAAGATAAGAAAGCTCCCTACAGGAAATCCTTTGCTAAAAGAGAACAGTTGTGCCACTAAGCTTAACCTTTTTCACCAAATCTCAATCAGTTAAATATTTGACAAGATGGGATCATGAAGTACATGCTAAATCACCCCAATGATGCTATATTGCTTCTAACGTCTGTATTTCCTATGGCATAGATGCAGGATATTAAATAAATATTACAGTATAGTTAGGATTCTTTCCACCTCCTCTCCCCTGCCACCATGCAATTAGTTGATGAAAACAAGGGAAATTTTCTGCTTTTTAAAAAGACCAAAGTGTTAGTTAAGTGAGATGTAAAATTGACCAGAAATCAGTTAAGATTAAGCAATACCATGCTATAAATCATCACGATTGTAAGAAGGATATTTCTAAATGAATATCAAGCACTTCAAATTTAAAGACTACCATTGACAAGATTAGAAAAATATAAGAAATGCACTGGTTTTATATTTACAAGCTTCAATGTTGATCCTCAAATTCAAAATTTAGCCTCCTCAGTTATTTTTCGCTTAGCAAAGTGAAAGGGGGAGAACTCCAAACTTTTCTTTCTTTACTCTCCTCACTAAAACCACTACCAAGATATTGAAAATATTCGCAACCTTGAGTTGGGGAACCTCTCAATTATCCTAAAAACTAAAGCACTCTTCTCCATCCACAGAAGAAGAGGAAACTTTTCTAAGTTAACCAAAATAATAATAATTGCAGTTTTGAAAGAGCCCTTATTTCTGTTTAGGATTATCCTTTCCCTGCTTCGCTACTAAGAACACCCTTCCTTATACTTCCCAAAGCACCAGACAGAGTCTTCATCTATCCTGTACAGGCAGCCTTAGAGCAAAGCTCCAAAATGCCACAGTTCTTCACATTCAATTGCAACAGTTCAAGTTAGAAGCCTCTTGCAAACAGAAACTCTTCATTATACCGTCCCCAAATGACTCTTCAGCCACAGGTAACAGCCTAGTCTTTACAGCTCCACAAAGAAAGAGTGTTGTTCTAACAGTAGACATACAAATCAGTTCGCTTCCACAATTAAGTGATCAAATACATTCTTCTTAGCCTTCCCTGGCGCAACTCCGAGGTAGCAAAATGCAAAGTAAGCACGCGTGCTCATCCTTGCTTTAAGCCCTTTTCCTCACATCTTTTCAGTAAAAATACAGTTATGAAATCCAGGAGACTGCATTTTTGGTTGTTGTTGTAAAATGACCTTGATTTGACAGGCACGGTCTCAGGTTTCAACAGATGCTGTGGGAAAGCTTACAGAAGGCAACATGTTCTCCAGGCATCTGTGATGACATGCAGGTTTTGTTTTTTTGTTTTTTAAATGGTGGTTATGGTAGTGTACGTGTGTTGGAGGGGGTAACTCGTCTCAGTTTCCATGACAACCATGTCTCTACTCATCGGTTGTTAGATACCATCCACTTCCTGTGTCTAAATTTTTAAGCCAATCAGAAAAGTGTTTATACATTTAACAACTTCTGGGACGGTGCTTCTTTAATTGGGGTGTTTTAAGGCTCAAATGGAGTTGTCCACCGGCCTTATATTTTTCCTCTTAAGTAGAACATTTCACAATATTTACCAACTCATTCTTTTAAGGTGAAGAATGCCCTTTTTTTTTTTTTAACTTGAAATGCATTCTCCTCAAACCAGATGCCACAATTTCTTATAACAGTGTGCAAGCTGATTTTGATTGTTGGCTCTTCGTGGCCTTTTTCTTTCACTGTTAACAGACTTAAATTTAGTGCATGATACATGCTAATAAGGCACAAGACACTTACATTATCAAAATAAAGATACAGTTAAGCACCGTCTGCTGACAGTGATATTTAAGTCTTCAGATCAAAAAAAAAAAAAAAAAAACAGGAAAAATTATTCTAAGTTGAACAACTTTGCATTCTATAACTCCCAAGGAGAAACCATTGAGAACGTATTGTAAAGTGATATGTCTATAAAAGCTGATGTCTGCAAAGAAATTTGTCACCAGAATGGCCTACTTTCTTTGGATAGAAGCAACAACAAAAAATTAAACACAAAGGTATCTCAAGCAAACTGCACCCAAATTAAAAATCAGCCTTGCAGAAATCTGGGCACGAGAAGGCTACTCTGAAATTACAGCATGATTTTCAAAGAAGGTTTTGGGTGACTGTTTCCCTAAGTCTTCATCGAACTGACCAATCAGTGTGAGAGCAGAGTGGGCTGGAGTCATTTGTGCAGTCTTCCGAGCTCTCCGAGCTGCTCTCCCCTCTCTAAGGCAGCGCTGGCGATCAATGAAAAACAGGGAACAAAAGGAATATAACAGGATGTCTCCTTAGCTAAGGAAAATGATTCCCTTTTTCCTCAATGAGCCAGCCGCACCCTGCCCACAACAGCTCCACATGGGAGCTCCCAGCAGACCAGACCTTTCGGCTGAAGCACATTTTACATGTGCAAATCATGTGTCCCAACTGCTGGCAAATGTGTCACCTTAAGCATATCCTGTGACAGAGGGCTCCCCGAGCCCAACCAATTGAAACTAATAAATTAAATAAATTAATAATCCCTCCATTAAAAGCTGCCAAGAAAGACTGTGTTTCCCTTTCCCAAATGTCAAATCCGAGAGTATAAACAAAGCATGAAAAATAGTCTCTTCAGCCTCCCCAGCCAGTAATCATGGTTTTCTCCTCAAAACCAGGTTTCTCCAAAAAGAGAAATATTCTGACTGCCCTCAAAGGAAACTCTCATCTGTATATGTCATATCAGGATAACCAGTTACAGTATTTGAAAAGAGGTTTAAACTGCCCACAGATTTGACACTGTTTATAACTGATAGCAAAACACTTGCGACAGCAATGCTGTAAACTCTGCCCGAGCCAAACTCCACATTTAACACGTTAGTTCCTTGAAAATAAAAGTAATGCCTGGGGAGCCCACAAAAGTAAAGACCTAGGAAGTAATTAACAGAATTACATCAATTATTTCATAATTTTTAAAAATTATCCATTTGTCTGCTATTTTTTTAAAAAATTTAAAAACTACTATCCACAAATGCCTGAGAAACTTTTTTTTTTTTTTTAATGAACTTACTTTTGAGACAAAACTAATGAAAATATGCAACTTGCCAGCCCTGAATCTCTCCCATTCGGACTGCATGCTATAAATCAATCTGAAACCAGGTGGAAATACGGGGGCGGACAACTTAAAAAATCAAAGGGTGCCCCAAAATGCAGCAGCCTGAACTGTGAGGGCTTCTCGTGACAATGCTGAACCAGAGCAGAAGGTCAGGAGGCAGGAAATGAGCCCCATTTTCGTTACCTTCGATCGCCTGCCCCCCCTGCTGCTTCTCGCGGCCGCATTGGGGGGCTGCGGCGGCGCTGGACTCGCGGGTGGCCCCGCCGCCGGGTCGCGCCGTCTCCCGGCAGAGCTGCAGCCGATCACGGCCGGAACCCCGGCTCCAGCCCCGGCGCCCGCCCGGGGTCGGCGGCGCGGCTCCCACCCGGGCCCGGAGCCCTGCTGGGTCCTAGTGCGCGCCGCGCGCCCGCCGGCGGCCAGGTCTGCAGCCCGCACTTACGGCAGGCGGCTCGCGAGCACCGTGGTTCCCCGGGAAAACCGAAAACCCCGTCGTTCCCTTTCAAAATCAGACACGGTAGGTGCGGATGAGCTGGAGCTTAATGTCAAATCCCGGCCTAAGATGTTAAAAGAAAAACATTGGCGACAACTGAACTCATTGAAGGCGGATATTAACATCTGTAGCCCCAGTGTAAAGCGTAGGGCGGTAACTGGTCTCCGTAGGTTCGCCCGGTGCACTTGTGATATTGTACATTCACAGACGGTAAGAGAGAGTGCGGGATCAGTAATGATAGGTTTCGAAGATATAACGGCGCCCCCGCGAAAAAGAAGGCTGAAAATTGTGTGTTTAAAACGATGTTTTAAACAGTTTTCCAATGATTTTTTTTTCCTAACACGTCCTTCTGCATTTTGCTTTCTCTTACTTTATCATATGCTACTTTAAATAACAAAGGCCCATATGGCAAAACATGTAGTCATTTGATTTTCAAAAGACCTCAAAAATTGCATCAGAATATGCACTCATGTATCTCCTAAGAAATCAACGAGCAAGAATTAATGGTGGCATATGGTGTGCTTCATGGAGAAAACTGAATTACAAGTTAAAACAAAGGCAAAAATTCACAAATTCAGTAAACTGAAAGTAAATTATGACCCTAGATATATACACAAATCAGCTTATGTACAATTAGGGGAAATGTAAGTTCTAGATTTCTCTAACTGCAGAAGGTGGGTTACATGAAGAGATTCCCCTCATTTGCCCCCAAAAGGGCTTTCAGCGCCCTCTCAGCACATTCGTTTACTACAGCCCACCTGGAAGGCAACTTTTAAACTTGCAAGTGCTCATTTAAGAGGACAATTCTATTAGCTCTTAATTCAAAATAAAAGTGCTTTAGTTTGAAAAGCCTGTTTGAAAGGCTTCACGACTGGGAGCTTTCTTTCCGTCTTTGATATCACCAAGTTTGAAGGTCACAATTCTGTAAAACTGCTAATAACAATGGCGCTGTGGTTTGACACCAAAAGGAAAATCAAATGTGTGTTTTCTGAGTTCTATTTTCGGAGCTCAAAAAGTCCCTTTGAAAATTACTCTTGCCCTCCTCTTTCCCAATTATAGCTAAATAAATGTAATGGAAGATTTTTAGTATTAATTAAACATCAAAGGCACCTTTCCTGCTGCCTGATGTCCACGCAAAGAACCACTTGTAGTATGTTACACTTGTCGATCTTCAAAGCCCTCGCACAGACATCTCGTGTGATCTTTACCATACTTCTGTGATAAAACAGACACTATAATCCCCGATTTTCAAACGAGAAAGTGGAGGTCCCGAAGGGCACAGTGACTTGTCCAAAATCACACAGCTAGTCCCCAGAGCAGCTGGGATCCCCAACTCAGATTCCAAAATCTCCAACAGACTCCTGCTTTTTCAAGTGCCCACCTGGCCTCCCAACTATTTCTCTACAAATACTATGGAAAATGAGGTATCCAAAACAAAAACTCAGTTATGTTCCTGTAGTCATCATTTCTTACCTGTTTTAGAGCAGCGATTTACCAGACTGGAAATAAGAGGCTAGGTGCAAAAGTTTTAGTCTCTGCTAAATGAGAAAGCTGGCTGGTCGGACTTCTGTCCTGTGGCTGTCCGGGGCACCCTGGCAGACTGAAAACTTGAAACTCTGGGGCTAAGCAATGTCCCTGTCACCTATACACCTTTTTATTCTTTATCAGAGACTGGAAACTGACTCCACTTGACACATGGAGGAGAGAGGTTTTCTCAAGTGGAACTTGGTTTTCTATGTGCAGACCCAGCACTGAAAGTCCACAAGAAGCCTAGAACCTCAAAAGTTTCAGATACCTGGTGGCCTGTTCATGAGATCCAGGGCATCCGTGCCCAGACCTGGTGACAATCGAGGCGTTACTTCTCAGCCCTCCTGCACCCCTGGGAAAGTCACCAGTCAGTTCTGTTTGTGGCATTCCACTTCCTCCTCTCCTCTGCCGAGAGGAAATGTAACTTCTCTGATGATGTGTCCCAAACCAGCTAAATAACCGGCCAGGTGAGGGCTGGGTGACGTTTAACTGAAAAGACAGAAATATCTGATTCTTAAAAATGATTCGTTCCTTTTCGTGGGCAGCTCATAAGGAAGAGTCTGGGCGTGGCAGTGTCCTCAAAAGATGTGGACGACCTTCCTGGGGAACCACTTGGAAGGATTAATGCAAAACTTACGTGGTGAATTCATGTGATTCCTTTGTTGAAAACTGGTCTAATTATAATCACACCATCCACTGTGGCCTTCAAATGTTGTAAATGCTAGGCTGAAAGTCATCTTAGCACCAATAGGAGGTGATGAGAAGCTGAAAAGAAGAGCTGGTGGTGAGCAATTCCTCAAAGCAAGAGTGCACCAGAAGAGGGACTGGTCAGAAGAAACCATCATTCATTCATTCATTCATTCATTCTGTACACCTCAAACTTTGAAAACCTAATGTTTTCATGTTTAATGTAAGCAAGGTACTGTTCTAGGCTCTGGGTATAAAAACTAAATAATGCATTATACGGAGTCCTCAGACAGGCCAACAGTTGCAGAGCGGTGGTGGAAGTGCTGCAGTAAAACCATGTTACAGGCACTGTGTGTTCAAACGCCAGTGGTTCCAGTCCTGGGCCAGTTTGACTTTAGAGCCATTCTCAGCCTTGCCTCTGCTCTGTTTTGCTAGGAGCTGACTCGTGCAGGCCAAGGTTTACAAAATCCTGGATCAGTTGGCTAATAGCTGGATATGGCCCATGAGAGGCATTGGAGGGAAAGAGGAGGGTGGGAGGAAAGGAGAGGCCAGAGAATTTCTTCACCTCCCTCTTGCCTGTGACAGCATCTCCAGCCATGACTGCATCTAGCTGAGGCTTCTGCCAGGTGACCCCAGCCCTTGGCTCAGGTAACACCGTCACTTCCTGTTAACTCTCCAGCTTAGTGATATTAATGGCTTTCTGCTAAAATTAGTTGCTGGGTAACTTCACCTTCCTCTGTTTGCATCTCACATCCTCAATCATCTGTGGAGCAATCCCCTGCATTAAATTCCTTCTGTGCACATCAGCAAATCCCAGTGGAAGGACAACTTACAAAATACCTGAGCAGTACCCCTCAAAAGTATCAAGGTCATTAAAAACCAGGAAACGGGGTCTTCCCTGGTGGCACAGTGGTTGAGAATCTGCCTGCCAATGCAGGGGACACGGGTTCGAGCCCTGGTCCGGGAAGATCCCACATGCCACGGAGCAACTTGGCCCGTGAGCCACAGTTACTGAGCCTGCGCGTCTGGAGCCTGTGCTCCACAATAAGAGAGGCCGCGATAGTGAGAGTCCCACGCACCGCGATGAAGAGTGGCCCCCGCTTGCCACAACTAGAGAAAGCCCTCGCACAGAAACGAAGACACAACACAGCCATAAATTAATTAATTAATTAATTTAAAAAAAAAAAAAACAGGAAATGCTGAGAAACTATTACAGCAAAGAGGAGCTTTAAGGAGACATGACAATTAAATGTATTGTTGTGTGCTGGATGGGATCCTGGGACAGAAAAAGGACATCAGGTAAAAACTAAGGAAACTTAATCAAGTATGGATTTTACCTGGTAGTACTGTATCAATATTGGTTCCTTGATTATAACAAATGTACCATACATTAACGTATAAGATGTTAGTAATAGGGGAAAGTAGGTGTGAGGTAGGTGGGAACTCTCTGTACTATCTTCTCAATTTTTCTGTAAATTTAAAACTGTTACTTTTAAAAAGTGTATTTAAAAAAATTCTTCGTGGTAAACATTTGAAGTGGTTTTGTTTCCCTACTACAGAAACCCCACTGCCTCCCTTCCCAAGCAGGGGCTAGCTCTGATCCAGCAGGTCTAGGGCTTTTTTACAGGGAACTAAAACAGGGGGTTTCATGGTCAAGACATCAAGACATCCCAGCAAGGGATCAAGCAGCTCTGGGAAGCCAGGAAAAAACCTGAATCTGAAGCCAGAATGTGGTCTGGGCAAGGATGATGAGAGGCGGGAGATGGCTGTGAGTGAGGAAAGCAAGACAGCCAGCCTGGGTGTGGAGCCAGGGGCCAGGGTGATGGCTGAGAAGGGAGGCTGCTTGAAAGACTATGGGGTGGGGGAAGGGCTGGCCCCGGCCTCTCTGGGTGAACAGAGAGAAGAGGAAGAGGGGAGGAGGGGCATGAGGAGGAAGAGGGGAAAAGGAAGAACAATAATAATAGCAACTAAGAGTCACTGAGTCATTTTACCTGCATTTTCTCATTTCTAGTCCCTTATAAGCAGGGTACTATTTTTATTCCCATTTTACAAATGAACAAACTTGCCCCAAATTGCACAGATATTTAGGGGCAGAATAACAGCTCAAATACAAGTCTGTAGGACACCAAAAGAGGGTCAACAAGTCACCATGCTGGGCACCCTTGGTAGAAACCATGAAGTTGAGTCTTCAGGGACAAGTAGAGGTTAAGATGTGAGCAAGTGTGGGGAGAAGAAGGACTTCACGGAGGAGACATCCTGGGTGTGGGCAAGGGCATGGAGGGATGAGAAAGCCAGGCAGGTCAGAGAGCTGCATGGAGAGCAATGAGGCTAAAACAAAGGTTTCAAGTGAGGAAGTGCCTGTAGGTCCCACTGGAGATGCAGGCAAGGGCCAGTGACCACCCAGGTTTACACTTTATCTTGACTTGCACATGGCAAACACATTTATCTCCCTTAAGCCTTTGCTCAAATGTCCCCTTCTCAACTTCTCTTGAGCCTCCCCATCCTGCTGTACTTTTTCCTTCTTCCCTTGTACTTACCCCTTACTAATTTACTTATTATTCATTGTTTGTCTCCCTCCACCACCAACCCCCATACGAATAAAAGTTCCACAAGGCCAGGAATCTGTTTTATTCAGTGATAATTTCCAAGAACACAAAACAGTGTCTGGCCCACAGGAGGTGCTCAATGATTTTTTTTTAAATGAATGAATGAATGAAGTTAGTAAATAAGAAAGTATTTGTATCAGCCAGGATACTTCAGAGAAACAGAACCAATAGGATGTGAAGATATATAGAAAGCAGTTCTTGTAAGGCATTGGCTCACATGATAATAGAGGCTAAGTCCCAAGATCTGCAGTCAGCAAGGAGAATCGTTAGTGTGGTCTCGGTCTGAACAATGGCAGGCTCAAGACCCAGGAAGTGCAGATGTCTCAGTTGGAGTCTGACGGCAGGAAAGAACTGATGTCCCAGTTCAAGGCAGTCAGGCAGGAGGAGGTTCTCCTTACTCAACCCTTTTGTCCTATTCAGGCCTTCAACTGATTATATGAGGCCCACCCATGTTAGGGAGGGCAATCTGCTTTATTCAGTCTGCTGAGTCAAATATTAATCTCACCCAAAACACCACCACTGAAGTAACCAGATATCTGACCAAATATCTAGGTACCCCATGGCCCAGTTAAGTTGATACATAAAATTCACAATCACAGTTTTGAAAGGGACTCGATCATTCTAGAACCTGTAAGGAGAATGATTTTCAAGGGAGCAAGACAAAGGCAGGGAGACTCATAAGGAGGATATTACTATACTAGCTCAGGCAAGAATTGATGCAGACCTGCAGGAAGCCATCATTGGTAGCTCCAGATGACCCTTCTGTGACCCATGGGTGATATGTGATGTTACATACCAAAGGTATCACATAGACACAATGCCAGGAGGAATCAGTCAGAAGTGCAATGTCCAAAAAAGAACAAACTGGAAGACTATGGTGGGTCCTGGTCATTGAGAAGTCCCCTTGTGGCAGGCTGGGGACAAGAGCATCTTCTGGCCTCTTTAACGGCTCAGTTGGAGTCGACATAAGTGGGGGTGGCTACTTGGCTCTCCTTTTGGGGATTTTCCACTTCACTAGATGGTCCTGGTGTTGAATGGGAGCAGGCATCTTATAGTGTGACCATCATTCTCTGACTGTAGGATTAGCCCCAGACTGGGCCCTTGCCCCCATGCCAGGCTGATCAGAGTCTTCTGGAATTTTCTAACTGAAGTCAGGGGAAGTGGGCTTCCTTCTGCTCTGGTTTCCAAGCTGTAGGGTGCTGCCTGCAGCCACATCCTCAGTTTGTGGGCTCAGGAGATGGGTCACAACCCGACTATTAACCCAAACAGGACATAAAAACACGATGAAAGCATAAAATAAACTTTGGATTCTCCAAACAGACCTTTCCCCCCTCTATCATCATAAACGATTTAGAAGAGGCTGTATAGATAGCCACCGTTTAGATACACACAGAGATGCACAGAAATCCTCACTCAATTGGAAATTACGTCATAGCGCTAACTTTCTAGATACAGGTGATATCAGGTGATATTGAAAGGCAGATTTTCCACTTCCTTCTTTGGGTGCTTTAAATTGCAGTAAAATGCCACCTGCCTTTGCCCTATGAGGTCACAAACCTTAACATCCTCCATGAAACCAATGGTGTCACCCTTCTACTAACACACTTAAGAGACAGTGCACTAGCACGTGACTCAGACTTCATTATCTTTACCCACCACTTTCTAAGGATTTAATGTCTCCCACAGGTGACGGCACTAAATCAATACTGTGAAGCCATGCTTGTCGAAAGGAATGAACAAACCTCACGTTGCTTCATTCGTGTCTTTGATATTTATCACATTTCCTCCTTTATTGACCAAATCCGGTAATTTGCAGGTGGTCCTGCGTTGGCAGTAGTGATGGGCGGGTGGCATCCCCTTCTCTGTAGGACCAGTTAACAGAGTTGGCTGCAATTCGTGTCCTCAGACCCATTTCCCTCAGCTCTGGCTCAGCCCTTGTGGAGTGATTTATCCCGGGGTCTGACTCCTGAGCAGAGCGCTGCCAGAAAGGGGCCGGCCTGGCTCCAGGCCAACCAGCTGGCTTCTGAGCTGAAGACTCTCGGTGTCTCCCCAGACCCGCTTTGTCTCCCTGGGCCTCGCTCTTTCAGCTGTCTCGCCTCAGGTAATCATCGACACTCTGCAGTTCCCCGGCTCTTTTTATCCCCTCATTTCAGATCACTTTACACACGTTAATTAAGCCTTGAAACACCCAGGAAAGAAAAACCAAAGGCTCCCCGGGATGTTTGCACCCTGCTCCTCCTGGGGAGCAGGCCAGCAGGAGGGCAGCCCCCACTCACCCTGAGCAGGAAGGACCCTGTTCGTTAGAGCACACAGGGTTGGGGCGAAGAGGGTTGCGCCAACTCCACACATCACAGAAAACCGCATTCACTTTACAGTCACGTGTCAGCATCACAGAACAACCTCCCACCTCGGGGTCACCCGCCACAGTTGATCCAGATGGCCTTTGGAAGGTGGGTCCCAGGGAACACTCTGATTGAGAGGCAGTATCTGTATCACGCCTGTGATGAATGCCCTTCAGTCTGTACTGCAGTGGTGACGGTCACGGTCATGGGCTTTGGAATCAGAGAGGCCTTATTCCACACCACGGCCCTGCCACTTCCCACCTGAGCTGTCTTGCACACGTGGCTTGGAATCCTAAATCCCACTGTCCTAGTTGTAAAGAGGATATGATAGTATCCACCAACCCCCCTCCTTGGTTTCTGAGCCTCCTCAGAAATCAGATCACGCGTGCAAGATATTGGGGGCCAAAATTTAAAACATTTATTTTTGGCACATAAAATGGTATATTTCGAAACCATCTCTCTATCTAATGCCAGTTCCTCTGAATTAATGTAGTTCTCTAGCTGTGTTGGAACCTTTAACCTTTATCTCAAATTAGCACTGAAGTCTCTCATTGACAAGAAATGGTGCGGGAATCCAAATGAAGTCTGTAGTTTAGTTGACAGCTTATACCATATTCAGTGTCTTAGTTTTGATAAATGTATCATGGTTATTTACAATATTGACATTCCAGGAAGCTGGGTGAATGGTATACTGGAACTCTTTCTTTCTTTGCAACAAATGCTCATCTGACAACAACAATAATGTTATTAAAATGCATCAAAATCAGTAACACTCACACATAGGTCTAATACTTCACCTATCCTTTTAGTATACTATAGTAAAATATCTCCCTAGGGTTCAAAAAAATGCCAAGTTTTTTTGTTACCAAAAGGAGAGGCAATTTAATGTTATCTCTAGCTGTTATCACCACCAAGAAAAATTCCTTGAGTTTCCAGTGTCTGCAAGGCACACCACACTGTACGTTAAAACTGCAAACATTACAGTCAGGAAAAAAACACTGCCTGCGTGGAAGTCATTTTAAGGTAGCTGTTCAGATGTAAGATATTGGATAACTTTACCATTTAAGTCCCCAGTGCTTCCCTTATTTCACAGAAAATGGATGACTTGCCAGTCAACCAGCTCCACGCTTTCCCTTCCAGTAGGCAGTGACTACGAAGAACAATCTTGTCAAATAACACCGTAGATTATACTGCTTGCCACCCTGAGTACAGTTTTTGAGATGTTCATCTTAAAATGCTGAGATCTTTTCTCTCTCTCACTTAAAGGAGACCAGAGGCTTTACATACTTTTATTTCCTTATTTCTTGTACCATGCACATTGTGAGATACTCATGGGGGTCAGAAGGAGGTTTGCCAAAGGCGGATGGTGAGTTTTGTTCATGGCTCTGACGTAGGTCCCATCAAAGAATGTGAATATCCTGTGGCCACATTACAACAGGTTCAGGAGAAGAGCCACTGCTTTAAAATGTGAAGATATATATGCCATCAGGTTGCCCAGCTCTCTAGGCTATTAGGAATCCGTGAAGGGTGACTCTCTCCTGCACATATGTTGACAAAGCATCTCATAATTGAAAGTGCTGTTGGCACCTACTATGTGCAGGGCATTGGGCTGGGTCTGGACCCATAGAGTAGATGAAGACGTGGTCCCGGTTCTCAAGTGCAAGAATGACACTTGTCACTGTTTTTAGTTGCCCAGGATGTGACCTCCTTCCTGTGCTTGGGGGAATCCCCAACCTCGGGAGTCAAAGCCACCTCCCGCTAAAGACCGGAAAGTCCCCTGGAAGTGCCAGGGATAGACTTCCCAGCCTTTCTTGCAGTTGGGAGGGGAGGGGCATGACCTAGGCATACCAAGGAGCGGGATGGTGCAGAATTCTGCAGCCATAGCGGTGGTGGCAGCCTCCAGGGCACAGTGCAGCAACTTTGGGGTCCATAGCAGGGTCACCGCCAGACCAGGCTGCAGCCAAACTGCAGGCTTTGAACCAGCCTCCATCACCTCGTTGCTGATCCCACCTCCAGCCCACCTGAGGATTTCTGTGGGCCACCTGCCATGCTGAGCATAAATGCCCTTTCTGCTTAGACCATCCAGACTCAGCCTCTGTTGACTGACGCAAGGGCCCTGCCCCCAGTCTCCCTAGTGGATACCAGTTGAGCCAACCAGCCATTGTTTTTCAAGCCGCAGCACTGGGTTTGCACTGATCCCTCACTCTGTCACCAGAGTCCTTATAATAACACACACTTAGGTACGGGGCCATTTGTGGTCATGGAATAAGCCAGTTGCTCCCATGGGGGATTTAACTAGTTACCTTGGCTGCTGGTGCTAAGCAAATCAACCAGAAATGTAAGCAAATTTAATCTCAGATACATTTCTGCATGGATAAAATGAGGCATGTATTGTACACATGTTTCTGGTACTGTAGACAGGGTAGTCTCTCTTTTTTTTTTAAAATGACACTAAAGAATGTAAGACACTAGAGTTCTGGGCAAAAACAAAACATAAAACAAAATAAACCTTCATAGTGACAGAGAAGACATCATTTTTGTTGTTGTTTTAAATAGAGAAGAAACAGTTTCAATATTCCGTTCATCTTCCTTATTCAGTCTCTCCGTTTGTCTTGTAGACATCGCATTGTGGTGCATACTTGTAATTCATCCACTGACTCTTCTTGATGACATTGAACTTGGCAATAAGAAACTTTCAATGTGAGATTGGATCATTTTGTCTAAAAGAGCAAAGAATTGATTCCTTAAGAGACTGAGAAAATATGAACATCCGCTGATGAAAACCAGGAATGCAAGTCTTTCACATTATTCTCCCAACAAGTTACACATGGAAGTGGGCTCATTTCTTAACAAAACAAGAAGGCAGAGAGATCATTAAGCTTCCCACTTACACTTACTTTGAGCAACTAAGCCCAGGAACAAATGCTTGGGTGTCAGATGAGAGCAGGGTGGATTGAAGAGATGGGAGTGGAGGTCTCGGTGAAAGGCGTCTCCCCCTGCCTTTTCTGTTGAATCCCCGTGCGTTCAGTTGTCTGCAGACTTGTTACTCGAGAAGGAAGGTGATCATCCCACCACACAGCTGCAAAGAGGGGGCCACGGTGTCCACCTTCCTTCCTCCCATGCCTTCCTCACCCTGACTCCCCCTGATCCCTCTCACTAATGCACTAACAAGTCCCCCACGGCTCACTCTACGCCCTGTGCTGTGTGACACTGCTGCCTGATTTTCTGGGAACACCTGCTTTCCTGGAGCTCTACTTGCTTCTGGTTTTCCTCCTACCTTTCTGGCCAGTCCTTCCCAGTTTCTCTCCCTGGCTCCTCCTCTGCCTGCTTCCTGATGCTGGTATTCTATCATGGGCTTTTTTCTCTTTTCTTTCCACTTGCGCTCTCTCTAGGTGATCACATCCACGTCTGTGCCTTAGAATGATCACCAGTAATCCATAACCAGCACCCAGCTCCCTCCGGAATTCCAAATCTCTGTCTCCAATAAGCTCCTGGACCACCCGACCCTGGATATTTTGCTGTCACCTCAAATTCAACATCCGTATGTCCCAATCTGAATTATTTATCCTCCTGCTCTAAACCTCTTCTTTCTATATTCCCGTATTCAGCATCCAGAAACCTCAACATTATCCTTAACACCCTCTTCCCGCCTGCTCTACATTCATTCACCGAATTCTATAGATTCTGCCTCAGAAATTGTTCTTAAACTTGGCCCCTCCACTCCATCCCCACGGCCTCTGCCTCGGTTCAGCCCCTTCATCTCTTGACCGCTGCTACTGCCCCCAGCGTACCTGGCACAGCTTCCCAGTTATCCTTGCACCAGATGAGATGTGCTGCTTGGGCAGCCAAGGGAGAAAAGCCCATCAGACCTGGGAATCCAAGCAGATGGGAGCTAGAAAAAGAACAAAGATTTCTCAGGGGTTCAGGACCCTGGAGGATTCTGAGGCTTGAATGGAAGAGACAGTTACGAAATCTCAGCAAGTCCTGCCTCTACCAGTGGCCAAGCCAATCCCTAGAGCCACTCTCAGGGTCCGTACATGGCTGCCTGCCTCCACCCACGTCCTACATCCAGGGAAGCTGCCCATGGCCATATAATTAGTTATCCTAAAAGACCACTTTGGTTCCGTCACTTTCTGACCCCCGATCTTTGGTGACTCCCCATCAGCCATAGAATACACAACATAGAGTTTACATCCTCCTCTGAGCACTCCAGAACCCCTATCACTCTCTCATGGCTCTGTTCCCCTGTGTATCTTCGCTTTCTGAAATTAACCTTTCTCCTCTGAACTATTGACCGTGATTTTTCAATTGCTGAAATTTTGCCTATGCGTTTTCTCTTCCTAGAACCCTGCCATATAATTCCTCAAACTTGTTTGTTTTGATCACACATGATTATTCATTTGCTCAACCAATATTTATTGAGAGCCAACTATGGGGCCAACTGGATTCCAGTGAAGAAGGCAAATCTCTGTCCTTGAGGAGTTTCTCATCCACTGGAAAGACAGACAGGCAAGGGAAAGGAAACTATGTTACAATGTGATCACTTCTGCAATGGTGCTACCAGACGATGACCTGGGAGCATCCTTCTGGGAATCTCTCGTATCTCATCATCACGGAGACAATCGGGTCACCTTATGGAGGAAATACTGTCTCTCCTTTGAACTCCAAGGGTGTGATTCTCAACTTTGTGGTACAAAGATTCATGTGGAGTGCTCTTTAATCACACAGTTTCCAAGGGTCCATTTCCAGAGATTCTGTTTCAGTAGGTCTGGGCTTGGGACTAAAAATAAGCATTTTTAATAAACCCCTCAGTGAACTTAATAGATGAGGCCACAGTTCACACTTGGAAAAACATTGCTAAGGGGTTTACTGTTTCCGCAACTCACAAAACATACCAGATACTGCCTTGTAATCTACGTGCTTACATATATGGCTTCTATAGTTTGCTAAATAATAGCTCTTGAAAAGTAGGGTCCTTGTTTTTTTTTTTAACATCTTTATATTCTTCCACAGCGCAAGAACAGGGCAAAAGAAATTGCATACCTTTTGTACCTTCATAAGTCCTTAATAATTTTAGTTAAGTCCTTTATTGTGTTTGAATTTTTATAATAACTACATATTGCTTTTAAAAATTAAAATTAAAAAAAGATTGATCTGAGGACGTATTGCTGCTGAAGGCTGAGTTATTAGTGGCAAGATGGGGTGGGCAGGGGGGTCGCTGCCATGTCCCTGAGGCCCAAGCCCCTCACATGGGGGCAACAAAGCCAGGATACCTGGTGCACATGTCACTCAGGGCAGCTAACGCTGCACTAACACGGGGTTAAGTAAATGTTTCAGAAAGATGCCACTGGGCCTTGGGGGAAGGTGTTCTTCAGAGCTACATCTGATCTCCTGCAGCACAAGTGTGGCAAACCATTCTTTCAAACAAGTTTTTCAGTGGCCTTTCATGAAAATGTGGATGGAGGCCCAAGATTCCCCGGCCCAGCTGGAGGAAGTCAGCCTTCCTTTGCCTGCAGCCTCCAGTAGGCACTGCTCCTGACCATCCCTGCCTGGAACAGCTACAGGACCGCCGGACACACTGGGGTGGGTGCACTGAGATGCTGGTCCCAACCAGTGGGTCTGACTCCGCCCTGTCTCTGCTCCAGCTGGATCCTTTCCTAGATGTGAACATGACTGCCCGTGATGCCACACGTGCTGGGCCCCTGGTTGTGGCAGCCTCCATGGTTGTGTTTCTTGGGGTGCAGTCCCTGGACCACCCACATCAGAGTCATCCCAGGTAGTGCAGGGCCTGGGAATCATCAGAAGAGAAACAGAAGAGGAAGATTAAGCTGGGATTAATATTCTCTTTACTGTTTTTTCCTACAATTCTCTTTCTGTTCTCAGGAGAGGCTTATTTACTATTCCCTGAGAGCCTCCACTTCCCCCAGCTTCCAGCTCTCCTCTCCCCACAGCTGAAACCGTGAACCCACCTATGCAGTATTAGCCCTACTCCAATCTTGAGATTCTAGAAAGTTCAAGAATCTAGAACAAGTCCAGATCTTGGGCAGGGGAGTTTTAACAATCTACTCTTTAACGAGGCATATATTATACCTCAGAACCCAGTGAGATGTGTCTTGGGCTCTAACAGGACAAGGAAGGTTGGGAGCTATCAAGACCCAGAGCAAGACTTATAACTGGACCCAGAACTGGACCAAGATGGAGCCAGCCCAGTCACAGGTGCTGGTATCACACCCACTGCAGGAGGTGCCCTACTCTGCAGTAGGGACAATTTCAGGGCAGACTCACATGCTCAGGTATGTCCCAGCAAAGCAATAGAGACCCAGAGGTATGGTCAATAGTCAGAATTAACATAGCCCACTGGTGAACAAAGGGTCCCTAGCTATTAGGCTGAGTTTGAGGAGCTTCTCTTAGAGGACCTGTGCTAGTAGGTAATTTAGCAGAACAGGGAAGCAACACAAGAATCTAGTTATCAATTCAGGGTGGGGTATGGCAAAGAACGTACCATGGCTTTGGAGCAAAGCTAGCTTTGATAGTTGAACAAAACGAAAAGGAAGAGGGGCATATGCAGAAGGCTGAGGTCTGGAGACGGGCTTCAGAAATCATCTCTATGTTCCTCTTTATAGGATTCAGAGGAGTGAACAATACCCCATCGCAGGGCTGAAGTAGAAGGCAAAGAGGGTAAAGAAGGCAGCCCTGGACAATGTCCTGGGTCCAAAAGCCAACCACTGCCTCAAATATATAACATTTCTTTACTATAACACCGGCATCCTTCCTTATCCTCACATGCCCTGGTTCATGCTCTCTGAAAGTTGGGATTGATCATCATGTGTGCCTCTTCAGAATATCTGCTAAGCAAAATGGGATTAAAAACAAAGTTAGTACTACAAACAAGAGCCCCAAATTTATTCCTTTGGGCAATGTTTCCTTTTCATAAGCATTTAGTAGAAGTGAGAACCTTTAGAAGCACCGATTTAGTCCAACCCACTGATGTAATCTAAGGCTCTATATAATCTATTATTTTAATTTCTAGAACAAAATTCCAAGGGCAAGTCTACTGGTGTTGCCACAGAATATTAAAAAATGGAAAGCTCATCACTTCTTGGTAGTTATAAGTGTAAAATCTCATGATGTGCTTTATACATTTTTATTGGCAGGTGGTTTTATAGGCTAGACCATGTGGTGGGGTTTGCCTTTGCTAATGGCAAAATAGGAACATCAATTTATTTGGGTGGAAGTGTTCTAACATTGCTCTAAAAATCATGGATGTATGTCACCAGATAATGCCGGTCTCAACTCTCCTTGGTGGCTTACCCTTACTATCGTCAACACAGCTCATGGATTTAGGAAGATGTGCCTCCCTACCTTCCCACTTCCCAATTCAGCTCACCCTACTTTATATAAGCTCCTTATTCTCCCCACCCCTCCCCTTCTCAATGGCAAGACAGGGGTCTGGTCATTCCTTCTCCTACTGTATCTTTGAGATTATGTCAACGTGGTTTTTATTTCACGTTTCCTTTAAGATGTTTGTTTGTGCTAAAGAACCCATACAGAGATTTTTTTTTTTTCCTCCCAGGGGATTAGCATTTTAGTAAGAGCTGAATAATAAAAATGGATTGTAAAAGCCTGTCAGAAATGTAGTGGTGCGTGTCTTACTTCTCATAATTGCCTTGGAATGATTAGGATTGAACTTTGTTGTTGCTGTGTTCTTGTTCCAAAGTGAAAACAGGCACTTTTTCTCTGCCAGGTCTCAAGAATGGATGTCAAGGGGGAAATGACCTGTGATGCCTTATAAAAACGTAAATTCCAATTTTCTAGATAAAAAAGAAGATGTGGAGCAACTTAAGGTGGGGCATTAAGGTGTGGACCACTAGGACTGCTTTGAATGCTTCTTAACCTTTTGTGGATCTCACTCACACTCCTTTGAGGATTTGAAGCAATTGCATACATACACAAAGATACATAAATACGGCAACAATTTCAAGGGAATTGTGGACTTTATGGCCCTCAGATGAAAAAGATCCTTGTGGGGTCATCAAAATATTCTCCCCCTTCTTTTGGTTCAATCTTAATCCAGAAGTTAGAATAAATGGATGAAACTTAGAGTCCAATTAAGTTGCAAATATACCATGATGCTTAGCATTGTGCTAGGTACAAAGAACCCAGAAGAATGTAAAACCTCATCCTTGCCCCAGAGTCTCAAGACTTTGAGATGACTATACAAACTTACATGATGTACCTTTCAACAAGACCGTGTAGAGTTCAGTGCTAATTTGTGTGGTAGAGAGCCATGAATGAAAAGTATGTTGAGTAGTAGGCAATAACGATGAATCCAATGTGTGGCAATATATAATTTATTTTTCAAACATATTATCATAAATAAAATTATAGGATAGCTCTAACTAAAATGGATTCACATTGTGTCCTAGATTATCCAAGGACAAACTCGCCAGTGTCTGGGTTATTTAGGCCCTTTACAACTTCGTTGCCAGCTTCACAATTCTGGCTGATTTTGGTGAGTTTTTTTTTCCTTCGTCTTTGGTTTTCAGTTTTCAGCAGTTTACTATGATGTCCCTAAGTGTGATTCCTTTGTATTTATCCAACTTGGGGTTCAGTGACCTTCTTGAATCTGGAGGTTGATGGTTTGCATCAGTTTTGGCAAATATTTGGCCAATACTCTTCAAATATTCTTTCTGTCCTATTCCCTTCTTCTCCAAGTCTCTGATTACCTACGTGTTAGACCTTTTCCCTGTATCTCATATATCTTTTACCCTCTTTTCTGTTGTTGTTGTTTTTTTTCTCATTCATTTGTCTGTGCTTCAGTTGAACATTTCCTATTAACTTGTCTTTCAGTCACTAAGTTTTGTTCTTTTGTATCTAATCAACCATTAAACCCATTTAATGGGCTCTTAACATCAGATAGCAGGCTTTTCAACTCTAAAATTTTTATTTTATTCTTTTTAAATAGATTCCAAGTCTCTAGTAAAATTTTCTTTTATTTTCCTGAAAGTAGTAATCATAGTTATTTTAAAGCTCTTATCTGCTATTTCCAATGTCTGGGTTACCTATAGGCCTATTTCTATTGCTTATTTTTTCTCTTGGTTTTCAGTCTTATGGTATTTCATATGGGGCTTGTATCAGCTGTATCGCTTTTTGTGACCACCTCTATTAGATAAATCCTTAAGAGATCTCCAGATATTTATAATATGTGTGTAAGGCAGAAGCTCCTTTCCCAAATCACAAAAACATCTACTTGTGAGCAAATATCTAAGGGGACAAACATCACTATCTGGTTAACAACATCTAGGTTTCTTAGGGTTCTGAGGGATTTCCTTCATTCAACAAGTATTTGAGATCCTATTATGTGCCAGCACTATTCTTGTGCTAAGGCTATTTTGGTGGTCAAGATAAGGTCTCTGTACTTATGAAACTTGCATTTTATGGGGGAAAGACAGCAAAAAATAAACAAATAAACAGCAAGAAAACTCTCAGAAAGTCATGAGTATTCTGCTGATAATTAAAATAGAGTGACCTGATAAATAGTAACTTAGGGAGATACTTTACGTTGGATGGTTAGGGAAGGATTTTTTGGGAAGAAGATGACTCTCAAGGTGATAACTGAATGACAAGAAGGAATCAGCCATGTGAGTATGAAAAAGCATCTGAGGCAGAAGGGAGAACTAGCACAAGGTCTTTAAGAGAGGAATGAGGTTGACACATGTGATGGTTAAATTTATGTGTCAACTTAACTGGGTCATGGTATATTTAGTTGCTCAGATATTTGTTTCAACATGATTTCTGGGTGTGTCTGTGAAGGTGCTTCCAGGTGAGGTTAGCATTTGAATCCATAGGCTGAGTAAACAAGATTGTCCTCCCCAATGTGGGTGGGCCTCACCCAATCCATTGAGGGCCTGAATAGAACAAAAAGGTGGAGGAAGGGAGAATTCACTCTCTCTGCTTGACTGCTTGAGCTGGACCATTGGTCTTCTCTTGCCCTAGGACTGGGATTTATCATTAGCACCCCGGGCTCTTAGGCCTTCAGACTTGGACTCATATCATCAGCTCTCCTGGTGCTCAGGTCTTCAGATTCAGACTACAACCCACACCACTAGGTCTCCTGAGTTTCCAGTTTGCAGATGGTAGACGTTGGGACTTCTCAGCCTCCATAGTCATGTGAGCCAGTTCCTTATAATAAATTTCTTTATGTATGTAAATATAAAGATGCTATTGATTCTCTCTGGAGAATGCTGACTTATGTTCAAGGAAAAGAAAGAAGGTCAGAGTGACCCGAGTATAAATGGGGGAAGTTGAAAGTGAAAGAAATGAGCCAGTGGACAGAGACTGTCCAGATCCTTTAGAGCTTTATAAGTCAGAGTAAGGAGTTCAGATTTATCCTAAACCTGGTAAGAAGCTACTGAAAAGCTTTAAGTAGGAGAGGAACAGGGTCTGATTTATATTTTTCAAAGCTCACTTTAGCTTTTGTGTGGAAAGAAGCAGTTTGCAGAGAGGCAAGATTGAAATGGAGAAACAAGTTGGGCTGTGATTGCAGTGGTCCAGGAGAGGGATGGTGAGGACTTGGATGAGGATGATGAGAGTGGAGAGGAACAGGAATGGAAAGACTCAGGATTGCTTTCGAAGGTAGAGTCCACAAAGCTTGCCAACACCTCGATATGAGTGAGAAAGGAGAGATAATTAGAGAAAAATCCTAGATTTCTGGCATAAGCAACTAGGTGGACAGTAAAGCCATCCCACTGATTTGGGGAAACTAAGGGAAAGCTCATTTGGAGGTCAATGGGGTGGACTGGGAATTCTGCTTTGGCCACGTTAAATTAGAGATGCCCACTCACCATCCAAATGGACATGGCAAACTAATACTTTGGTACACGCCTCTAGCTTTCCAGAGAGAAGTTCAGCACAGATAAAGAGTGGGAAATCATTCACATGTAGATGCCATTTGAATCAGCCTTGGGACTAAATAAGATGTCTATATTTCTTGGCCAAGTATATAGAAACATGACATCTCGGACTGGAAGAGACATTTAAGATCCTCTAGTCCAATCCTATTCCTTTATAAACAGGAAAAATGAGGCCCTGTGAGGTGAAGTGCTTTTTTCATAGTCATGCAGTCCATCAGAATCTAGGATTTCCTTACTTGGTTCAGTGCAGTTTTATTTACCTTCTGCTTCTAAAATAGTGCAACTTAACTCCAAAGTTATAGCAAATATTTGTTGAATGAGATAATTACACTCTGTGCAATATTGGATTTTAAATGATAAAAAAAAAAGTTTAAAAGGAAAAGAAACCACAAATAGATTGCTTTAAAATATTTCACTATCAATTTGAATTCAAATAAAGAAGCAGCTTGGTTGGCAGACTGGTTGGCTCAGTGAAAAATGAATTAGCAGAAACATTTTTATCCAGAATTTATTGTAGCTGAGGCAACCTTTTTGAGAGAAGACTTTAAATTAAAAGGCCAATCGTTTCTTCATCATATAGAAGAAAAAAACTTGCAATGTAAAATCCCATTACCTGAGTTGTTAAACTGGGTAGTAAAATTCCGTAGACCACTGGCTGTTACACACACACACACACACACACACACACATTTACAATTTCCTTAGATAAACAGCAAGTGTGTGTCCTCCTGCTACAGCAAAGTGGTACAGAAGGAAGCTGTGAGATTGAAAAGAACAACCATGGACATTTTGTTTTGGCTCACTTAGAATAACGTGAAAGAGGCAAAAAGTTAAAACTGATGTTAACTGCTTTCCAATTTAGCAGCAAAAAGCTAACCTAGGCACTGCAGATAAAAGGACGTGGCAATAAATGATCAATAATTCCTTGTACAAATGTACCTCTGACTTGTTTATGAAACTCTCGATAACTATAGAAGATATTCCAAATAGAATGTTCCAGATGTTGTTCTGCCTGAGAGACTTTTCTTTTTTTTTTTTGAATTTTATTGTATTTATTTATTTTTTATACAGCAGGTTCTTATTAGTTATCTATTTTATTCATATTAGTGTACACATGTCAATCCCAATCTCCCAGTTCATCCCCCCCAACCCCCCAGTTTCCCCCCCTGGTGTCCATACGTTTGGTCTCTACATCTGTGTCTCTATTTCTGCCTTGCAAACCGGTTCATCTGTACCATTTTTCTAGATTCCACCTACATGCGTTAATATACAATATTTGTTTTTCTCTTTCTGACTTACTTCACTCTGTATGACAGTCTCTAGGTCCATCCACATCTGAGAGACTTTTCTGAGAAGAAAGCAACATCTGTGCCTTTCCCCTGTGTCTGTATCCAGCAAACTTCCTACTACCAACGCAAGAGACAAGCATAAGCATCATTTAACCTCTTTGAGCTTCAATTTCCTGGTCAGTAAAATGAAGCAGGTGATTGCTTAAGAATTCCCATGGGCTTTGAAATCATATTTCCAACACTTGCCAAGGCCAAAATCAATAAAAAGAAAAAAATAAATTCTAAGGTCATGTGAGACTAACCTTTTTTCTATGCTGGGGCACAGCTGTGACCAGCCACTGGTAAGTCACCTACCTTTGACCCCTTTTCTTTATGCCCCCAGTTAAAATACCTTTTCTTTGGTATTTTATTGAGTCTTTAAAGTAGTAAACACCATTTTATAAATAAAGTCATAGTAACTTCTCTAGTAACTACAACATATAAATCCAGCTTTCAAACATGATCTCAGATGAAATCTTCAATGCAAATATAAATGATGGATTCTTTTCAATGCCTGAAGATATGGTAGAAGACTAGCCTAATGTGAAGAAGTGCTCTAACGTTAGGTTGGTAAACAAGAGACCACTTGTGAAAACCAGGGGGTGTCCCCTTTCAGTAAGGAGGACTTTCTCTCTTGTTGATCCCATCTGTGAGGTCTTTGCAGGGGCTGATGCCACACCAATGACCGACAGCTGAGTGGAAGAGGAGTCTTCTGCTTATTGATTGCCCACGCAAGATCAAGGCCTCTCTTCCCATATCTTGCTTCGTTCAGTTAATTCTCTATGTTTGGGGGAAATAAAACTCGACATTAACCCTGATTGCCTCTGTCACCACTAAATGTTGACCCAATTTAATGTCAACTCAAACTTGACGTGTGCCAAGTTTCATAGTGGGGAGCTTCCAAGTTTTCCGGGATTTTGGTGGTGGTAGAACAGGAAACATTCCTGATAGTCTTCTTCTTTTTTTTAACAACCAGTTACTTTTACTACTGTATCCCCAGCAATTAGTGCAGTGCCTGGTATGTAGTAGGCACACTGTATTTGCCGAAAGCTGAGTGAATGAATGAATGAATAAATAGACATCCTTAAAGTCTGGGGAAGAACTTTATGTGATGTGAGGGTGGAGAGCAGGACTGCATTTACAGTTCACTTTAAAATTTCCCAAACTGGCTCCATATCATATGTTATCAGGGAAATGCCAGTTAAAACAATGAGATATCACTCTACACCTAGTAAAACAGCAAAATTGGAACTGACAACACCAAATGCTGGTGAGGATGTGGAACAAAAGGAATTCTCATTCCTTGCTAGTGGGAATGCAAAGTGGTACAGCCACTTTGGAAGACAGTTTGGCTCTTATCATATGATCCAACAGTTGCGCTCCTTGGTGTTTATCCAAAGGAGTAGAAACCTATATCCACACAGAAACCTGTCATAGATGTTTATAAACAGCTGTATTCATAATTGCCAAAACCTAGAAGTAACCAAGATATCCTTCAGTAGGTGAATGGATAAAGAAACTGTGGTACATTGAGATGATGGGATGATATTCAGCACTAAAAAGAAATGAGCTATTGATCCATGAAAAGACATGGAGGAACCTTAAATGCATATGACTAAGTGAAAGAAGTCAGTCTGCAAAGGCTACAGACTATATGACATTCTGGAAAAGGCAAAACTATGGAGACAGTCAAAAGATCAGTGGTTGCCAGGGACTGGGGCACAGCACAGAGAATTTTTAGGGCAGGGAGGCTACTCTTTATGATACCATAATGATGGACACATGTCCTTGTACATTTGTCCAAACCAACCAGTAGAGTGAATCCTAATGGGAAGTATGGACTTTGGATGGCAAGAGTGTGTCAATGTAGGTTCATCAGTTGTAACAAATGTCCCACTCTGATGGGGGAATGTGGATAACAGGGGAGACTATGAATGCGGGAGGCGGGGGGCAGGGGCCATATGGCATATCTCTATTCCTTCCCCTCAGTTTTGCTGTGAAACTTAAACTGCTCTAAAAAAAGAGTCTATTTTGAAAAAAACATTCTAATAATATTCAGAAAAGGGGAATGAGGTGAAATGTATCCTACGCTCCCTCTTCCCAACTTCAACTCCGAGCCCAGTGCAAGCACCCAGTTTCCCCACTCCACGTATAGACCTCAGTTAAACTGCAGGAAGCAAAAAGATCTGTTTTACTCCAAAGCCTGTCCTCTTTCCATTTTACCATATCATCTCATCATCCAAAAGTCTCCTAAAGTATGTTGTATACCCACCTCATCTTAAATGGAAAATTGAACATGAAATCAAGTTGATGACTTAAAGATGTAGTTAGGGGGCTTCCCTGGTGGCGCAGTGGTTAAGAATCTGCCTGCCAATGCAGGGGACACGGGTTCAAGCCCTAATCCAGGAAGATCCCACATGCCACAGAGCAACTAAGCCCGTGTGCCACAACTACTGAGCCTGTGCTCTGGAGACTGCGAGCCACAGCTACTGAGCCCATGCACCACAACTACTGAAGCCCGCGTGCCCTAGAGCCTGTGATCCGCAACGAGAGGCCACTGCAATGAGAAGCCAGCTCACCGCAACGAAGAGTAGCCCCCCGCTCGCTGCAACTAGAGTAAGCCCGTTCACAGCAACGAAGACCCAACACAGCCAAAAATAGAAATAAATAAAAAAAGATGTAGTTAGGAACATAATTTCTAGGGTAATGGAGATTGCTGCAGAATGTAGAGCTATTTGACCAGGCACAAACTGGTTCCTCATTGCTGTAATTTTTGAATTACTGAGTCTGGGTCTTTTTCTATCTTCTCCTTTGTCACCAGCCATCATGTCAATTTCTAGACGCCTCTTGATCTTTTTTGAATTAGTTGTTTCTAATCTTCTGTGGGCTAAGAAACCAGGTAACCAGGTTTATTAGGATCATGTCTAAAATGGGAAAAGACTGTTGCTGAATGACAGAGTAAAAGGATGGAAATCAAATGCATGAGCTTAGCGAATGAGATCTATGGTGTTTATTTTAACTTCTCAGAGGCCTTTTTCTTTGAGCTGTGTTCTCAGTGACTGACATTATTGGAAAAATGACCTCTGGGTAGGTGAGTTATTGCTACAAAATGGCATTGTTTCCTTTAAAATGAATAAGAATGGCAGCTAATACTATATTCCATTTTCCTTGTAGAATGGATTCTTTGTTTAAAAAGAAGCGACCAAAAAACCCAACAACAAAAAAAGGTGGACCAATATACTCTGGGAAAGAAGACCTAAAGTGAGTCACATTATATGAATAGCTAAGTTGATAGGAAAATAAATGTTGTTTTGCTCATACACTGAAAAGTCAATAAGCAGAAAATGAACTTCAGAGTAGCAGGGCCAATATTCATTTAGATGTCCTTTGTAATTAAAAAACAACACCCAAACAAAACAAAGCAATAGTGTAGGCACAATGCCTAGAAGGGTTACATATGCAGGGGAACAAATTGTTGTATAAATAGATTTGTAAAACTTATTCATGAGACATCGATAGCTCATTAATGGAGAGGATGATTCCTTTATTCAGAATAGGTTCCATTATTTTTAAATTCTGTAGTTTAAAGTATAGTAAGGGATTTGAAAATGGAAAATTCTAGTAAAAAGGTTTAGAACACCAAAATGGGAAGAAAATTCCTAAGAGCTCAGAGGTTTATACTCTTGGAAATTGTTCAATAAAGATTTAAAGGCCTTTATCTGGTTTTAATGCTGCTCATTCTTCACCTGCCTCATGACAAATACCTCTCCTTTACCCCACTCTTCTTCTTAAGACTATCTTCAGGTGGCCATGAAGGATATTTTATTGTATCAATAGCCTATAAGCAGCTTCTTATCTTTTAACCACAGTCTTGGACTCTAAACTCTACTTTGTATACCAGAGATGTTATATAGGTTTACCTTGTATGCAAACTCCAACCATTTGATAGTGCCTTCCTAGAGGGTTACAGTTAGAAAGTTTCTGAGCTCACATCTGTGCTCAGCAGGAAGGAATGTAGTGGTTGATTAGTGATGTCTACCATGGGCAAGACAGACGTGATGGAAATATGCATGCCTTAAAATCGCCATCCCACTCTTATATCCTGCCAACAGTGAACCAAGAGAGGCCTGGTTCACACTCAGCTTCTCTCTTGGGCACTGGACTTTCTGTTAATTAGAAAGATCAACTCCCTATATCCAATACCAGCTTGTGGAATATGCAAGTATGTTGTTTCTGCATTTGAAGAGGATGAGTGTATATGGTTTGATTCTTGGCCACTTGGTGGGTGGATTATATAAATTATGGACATATTTTAAGTTGGCTGAAGAGTATTTAACACAAATATACTTTAAATATGACAAACACAGAGAGAAAGAGAGAGAGGGAGAGGAAGAAAGAACAACATCTATATCCCAATGAAGTTTTTTTCCATTTCTTAACCTAGCACCATTTCTTAATCTCTCTCTTCTGAATTTAAAAAAAAATTAAATCAAAGAGAGCAAGTTTTCAACCAGATCATTAAAAAGGGGGAAAACTGATAACATTGATCAACAGGAAACATGACAATTCATGGCATAGTAACAAATTAGCCTTATAATTCCATATACTTGAAGGTACATTTGACCGAAAACTAAATGGGAGGGGGACAGCTCTTGAGAAGAAATCAAAGGAGAAAAAAAAAAAAGAGAGAAGGAATTCAATTCATTCAAGGAATGTTGGGCTCCTGCCCTCAGGGAGTTCCTGGTCAAGTTTACATTGGCCCATACGCATTCCTGGGTCATGGATGGAGACCTGCAAGCTAGTAGCTGCTGACTTTTTCTGATTAAAAAAAAAAAAGCAAGTATACAAGGTATTTCAAAACTGAAATTTCCTCCTATCTTCTTTTCTTGGTAGCCCTGTTCATGACCTTGTTATGCTCTGGCAAGTGGACCCCTTCCAGGTGTCTACCAGGCTTTTCCTCCTGTCCACCAACACTGTACATTTTCATACTCAGAAAAGTGCAAAATAATAACATCAGTATATAAGTATTTAAGCAAGAATTAAAGTCTTTCAGAAGTCTTTCTTACCTTTGTAAGACCTAAGTAATTTTAAAACTTGAATGAAAGTTGAATGAACAAAGGAAAACAAATGTAAAAGAATGTAAAAGGGCATCTGCTTTCCCTTGCTTCTAGGCCTGCACTGAGCAACACAGTAGCCACTAGCTCCAGGTAGCTATTGAGGATTTGAAACGTGGCTAGTCTGAATCTAGGTGTGCCATAAGTATGAAATATATGCTGAATTATGAAAACTTAGAACAAAAGAGAATGTAAAATATACCATTACTAATTTTGTCTACTGGTTACATATAGAAATGATAATATATTGGACATATTGGGTTAAATAAAATCTATTACTAAAACTAATTTCACCTGTTTCTTTTTATCTTTTTAATGTGGCTACTAGAAAATTTTAAATTACCTAAGTGGCTCACACTATGTTTATATAGAACAGAGCTTCCCTAGGTAATTTTTTCTGTAAAACATTCAAGATGGATGGTGGTGTAGTTTATTTTTGAATATTTACAGAAACAGAGGTAAGTAGTCTATGCTAATTTATCCTTTAAGGCCAGAAAATCCCTTCTAACTGCTTAAAAGGACAAAAATATTATGAGTGTCTATAGCAGAGGGTCACAAACTCTACAAGGCACAGAGAGTACATATTTCAGGTTGTCAGAACTAAATGATCTCTGTCATTTTGGGCCTCTCTCCATGGCTTGTGGAATCTTATTTCCCTGACCAGGGATTGAACTCAGGCCAGGGCAGTGACAGTACGGATTCCTAATCACTGGACGTCCAGGGAATTCCCTGTTCCACTGTGTTCTTACAGTGTGAAAGTTGCCATGACCGAGATCTAAAGAATGAGTGTGGCTGTGTTATAATAAAATTTTATTTACAAAAACAGGTGGACATGCCATGAGGCACTAGGAATTTCTAAGTACATAATAGTAGGCATGACAAAAATACCCCATAAGTTGAGAAAATTTGACACAAGTGGTCAACTTGCTTTTGTTCAAAAATAGGTATTGTCCTCTTTTGTAAATATTGGAATAATTTGGCACGGGGAGACACTAGGTCTGAAATCACGAAAAGTCTGCATTAAAGATGATTTGGTTTTCTTTTTCGGCTGTGCCGCGGGCCATGAGGGATCTTAATTCCCCGACCAGGGATGGAACCCATGCTTCCTGCAGTGGAAGCGAAGAGTCTAAACCACTGGAAGGCCAGGGAAGTCCCAAAGATGATATATTTTAATACAAAGTAATTTTTCAATTACATGTACACTACATTTAGTATTACCTTTTGCAGCAATAATTTGTTATAAAGCTACTTGTCTCTGAAATGATTCCATATTCATAATTTAAAGAAAGAAAATATGTATCTTCACATACGATTCATTATAGTCTACTGCAATGTCTGTTTTCCCCGGGCTGAGGAGCTCGTGTGTTCTCAGCCAATGAGACAGGATGTGACAGACTCTGCTATATGCTGCTGTCCAATAAGCATTACTGTACTATGAAGCATATACTCTCAACCAATCAACTTTCTGCTATGCCACTTAAATGGGTTTTGTAATGTGTTGCTTAGTTTAGGATGGCCTCTCTTTTCGACACTTATTTTGTGTTCTGGATAGTTTTGAACCCATCAATGACTGGCAATGTGTACGTGTGATAAGACTGGACTTGATTTTAAGGGAAGAGTATCACCAGGGATTCTAAATATCAATTTTACAATAGCTTGGGACACCTTCATGGAAATAGTTGAGGAAACAAGAGTAAAGATCAACAGATGATTGGGACTGGTGGAAACTTTTGATGCTGTGAAGGACATCATGAACATCCCTGCGGGCTGGGGGTGGGGTGGGGTGGGGCGGTGGGTAGGGAACCATGGTGGGAGGCTTGTGCCCTTTATGGGGATTTGGAAAGAATAGACATGAGTTGGCAGCATAACGATGTGAGATGCTGAGCATATAACTCCATAGGGATGGGGCTTCCCCAGTCTACTCCAGTACTGGTTTGGGAGGCAGTCCCATTTCTAGAAAAGCAGCCCTCATGATAAATAAGTTTATGAGTGACACAGAATTCAAAGTAGACTTAACAAAGTCTTTTCAAGTTTGTTTTGACAAATAAGACATCTTTGGACCTGCTTTAATAAATCTATTTTAAAATGTAGTGTCACTTACATGTTTCGTTAATTATATATTCAACCACCTAAGCAGCTTGAAAACAGTTTATTTTGTAAATTGGGTTTAATATTTTCCTCTGAAATATTTTTAAACCATTCATTTCCATTACAAACTCTGTAATACAAAAGTAATCTCTGAGCTGATCTCTGACCAAATCATGACAAATTCTCAATCAGCAGCATCTAAATTAGGGCATCCACCAGCTAAACAGTGGCATCAGTCGTTAATCTCTTTGTAAAATTGTTTATTTTTCTGTTTAAAAGAGATAGTAAAATCGTGTTCCTGTAAGTTATGGTTTAAAATTGGAAAGGGATATATGATCCCTCTAAAGAAGATAGTCTGCTTCAGAAAGCAGTTTGTGTTCCATTCTGGGTTAGAGATTGTTACCAAGGAGACAGCTCAACTTCATCAGTAGGCTTCTAGGATCAGGAATCTAGTGGGCTCTTAGAAAGTGTTTGTAGAAAGAAAAAGGAGAGAAATAAAGAAGGAAAGAAAAGAGGGAGGGGGAAGGGAGGGAGGACAGGCTTTTTCCTATTAGGAAAGAACATTATGATGGTTAATTTCATGTGTCAACTCGGCTAGGCTACAGAACCCAGATATTTGGTCAAATATTATTCTAAATATTTCTATGAAGGTATTTTTCAGATGGGATTAACATTTAAATCAGTAGATGTTGAGTAAAGCAGATTGCCCACCATAATGTGGGTGGGCCTCGTCAAATCAGTCGAAGGCCTTAATTGAAAAACCCTGACTGCCCCCTTAGAACAGAGAATCCTGCCAGAAGACTGCCTTTTGAGGCAAACTGTAGCATCAACTCTTTCCTGGGTTCCCACTCGTGCTATAGTACCTTCTCTCTCCCAGCCTGCACCTATAACCTCATAGAGAGTTCCGTATGATCACTTGGAGAAAGAGAAAACTTGGGCCTTGTTTACAATAGTCCTGTGTGATATCCAGCCACCACCCCAAAGTGCACAGCTACAGCACCACAGCCCTTTCTGGGATATCACTGAAGGACAGTGGTGAAGTGAAATCCTCCCAGTGGGTAGAATTTTGAGCAGTGCACCTGATTGTGCATTTTGCTTGTTAGGTGAAATGGCCAGATTAGATAGCAATTAGATAACAATTCATAGTCTATGGCCATGTGAGTTCTGTGGTTTGACTTGGAAGGAGCACGACTGGAAAACTGGTGACAAGGAGGTCTAGAGAAGACATATGTGGACAGACCTCTCTGAATGTGCAAAAAATGTGAAGATATCTGTGTCCCATGTGAATGCTCGCCAAATGGTGGCCCCAGAAGAGGAGGATTTTAATAGTCAAGTGGATAGGATGACCTGCTCTGTAGATACCAGTCAGCCTCTTTCCCCCTGCCAGCCCTGTTATTGCCCAGTGGACTCATGAACAAAGTGGCCATAGTGGCCAGGATAGAGGTTATGCATGGGCTCAGCAACATGGACTTCTACTCACCAAGGTCAACTTGGTTGCAGCCACTGCTGAGTGTCCAATCTGCCAGCAGCAGAGAATAATACTGGGTCCCTGATATGACATCATTGTCTGGGGTGATCAACCAACTACCTGGTTAATTACATTGGACCACTTCCATCATGGAAGGGGCAATGTTTTGTTCTTACTGAAATAGACGCTCTGGATACAGATTTGCCTTCCCTACACACACTGCTTCTGCCGAAATTACCATCTGTGGACTTACAGAATGCCTCAACCACTGTCATGGTACTCCACATAGCATTGCTTCTGATCAAGGAACTTGCTTCACAGCAAGTGAAGTGTGCCAATGGGCTCATTCCCATTGGAGTACACTGATCTTACCACATTCCCCACCATCCTAAAGCAGCTGGCTTGATAGAAAGGTGTGATGGCCTTTTGAAGACTCCGTTACAGCATCAGCTGGGCTGTGACTTGTAGGGCTAGGGCAAGGTTTTCCAGGAAGCTGTATATGCTCTGAATCAGAGTCCAATATATGGTGCTATTTCTGCCATAGCCAGGATTCACAACTCTGGGAATCAAGGGGTGGAAATGAGAATGACACCAGTCACTATTACCCCTAGTGACCCACTAGCAAAATTTTTGTTTCTTGTCCCAAGATCTTATTCTCACTGGCCTAGAGGTCTTAGTTCCAGGGAGAGATGCTTTTACCAGGAAACACAACAATGATTCCAGTGAACTGGAAGTTAAGACTACCACCCAGGCACTTTGGGCTTCTCATGCCTCTGAATCAACAGGCAAAGATGGGAGTTACTGTGCTGATTGAAGTGACTGATCCTGATTACCAAGAGGAAATTGGACTGCTACCCCACAATGTAGGTAAGGAAGAGTATGTATGGGATACAGGAGACTCCATAGAGTTTCTCTTGGTATTACCATGTGCTGTGATGGAAAACAACATCAGCCCAACTCTTGCAGGACTACTAATGGCCCAGTCCCTTCAGGAATGAAAGTTTAGGTCACCCACCAGGTAAAGAACCATGACCAGCTGACGTGCTTGCTGATGGACTTTTGAGTGATGATGATGTGTCAGTGCGGGTTCATCAACTGTAACAAATGTACAGCTCTGCTGGGGCATGTTGATAACTGGGGAGGCTAGGCATGCATGGGCGCAGGGTGTATGTGGGAAATCTCTATTTCTCTAAATTTCGCTGTAAACTTAAGCTGCTCTAAAAATAACGTCTATTAAAAAAAAAAAAAAAGAAAAAGACTGAGGTACTCCAAGGAAGAGGTAATTCTGTCTCCAGACTGCTTTTGAACTCAAGCTACAAAATCAGCTATTCCAGCAGTCTGTAGTCTGTTAGCCCATCCTTCACAGCCTCCAAAATCACAGAGGCAATTCCTTAAAAATCTCTCTGTATATGTATATGTATATGTATATATATATATATGTATATGCATATGTATATGTATGTGTATGTGTGTGTGTATACATCCTATTGGTTGTGTCTCTCTGGAGAACCCTAATATAAACATCATATAAAGTAATATTATGCTGATATAAACACCTTCTACATGTCTTTAAATTTTTTTTTAATTGTTGTTGTTACATGGAGAGAGAGATGGCGTGAGTCAAAGCTTGAGGAGATGTGAAGCTTTAGTGGGTGTAGCAGTAAGCAGTCAGAGGCAGGGCTCTCCTGGTAACGGTCATCCCAGTCCCCACTGAAGAAGTTGAGGATGAGTCTTTTAGATTTTTAATAAAATGTGAGATGGACCCAATGGTCTTAAACTCGCAGTTGGTAGGTGAGAGCAGAGGGGCCATCTGAACGGAAAAGCCCATTTCTTTAATGAATCCTACCAGACCTACAAGCAGATCCCATCCTAGATTCTGATTCTGAGAGCCAGGAGCTTTAGATGACAGCTATGGTGCTAGTCAGATAGAACAGCCAGAAGCTTTGATTGGAAGTATAAGGATTCCAATGACTGAAAAAGAAGTTTTCTACAGAGCTTTAAGAATAAAACAAAGATGAACAGTGGCTGATAAGATTCAAGGATGGATGAGAAATGTAGCAAAGGTACTTAGGTATGTATTTTTTTTATAGTAATTTGCTCTGTGGGGCTATCTTGTTTGCTTTTTAATGTTTATTATCTGTTTTAATAAAGAGATATATTCTTTGTAAAAAGAAATTATAATTAGGTTATGAAATAAATTAATCTTTTGACTAATCATACTTTTGGGAGATTTGGGTTTTTTAGACTGCAAAGCTCTAATGTAAGAATCGTCACTTACATGGCGGCCAGTACCCTAATCATATGCAAAGCACTAAGAGGAACTAAACAGTCTTTTGAGTGCCAGGCTTACAGACTCAACCCCATAAAGAGAAAGAAATATCGGAGAAGCAAAACTATATTAAGATTTCCATGTCTGGGTGAACTTCAAATGCTGTACCAGGCCTCCATGGCCAATAATTATAGCAGAATAGCATTCAAGACACCCCATCTAGGTCTGGGGTTGTGAACTTTTTCAACTATGAGGACTCTCTATAATATTTCCAAAATCACTGGGATCCCCTATAGAATGCTAGCCATATTTTAGTATCTGATGCAAACATACATAATAACAAAAAAGTTAGTAAGAACTTGGAAGTTATTTTAAATGAATGTGCCTATTCATTCATATGCACGAGCTCCATGATTTACTTAGTCTAGGCAGGTACATGGATTCATAAGCCCCGTGTAGTAATTCTTCAGTAGCCTCAGGGCTCCTCTGCCACTGATTTAGATAATGAGATGCGAAGCGTCTCAATAACCTATACATCTTTAAAGTCTCTGCATCTGAGAGCAAAAGCAAGGTTCTCCCTCTGGATTCCTTATCACGGATTCCACTGATGCTCTCAATAGCTCCCTAACTGGTCTCACTGCTTCCACTCACCTCCACACCCTCTCCCAGTTCAAATCCATCCTGCACATCATGGCCAGAGATACCTTTCTAAAAATCTAGATCTGATCCAGCCACTTCCGCACTCAAACATATGCATGGCCCCTCATCACCAAGAGCAGTGGTTCTCAATCTTGAGCACACATTAGACTCATTTGGAGGACCCCTTAAAATGCAGATCATCATGGGGTTCCATTCCCAGAGTTTCTGAGTCTGTAAGTCTGAGGCCAGGACTAACGATTTGCATTTCTAAGAAGCTTCCAGGTGATGGTGATGGTGGTGGTCTGAGACCACATTTCGAGAACCACAGCCCTAAGTGTAAAACCCAGACCAAAGTAGGTCCTCCACTTCCTGGACCCCGACATCTCTCAAATATTGTCTCCTGCCTGGTCTGCCCTTCACCCTTTACCCACTTGTCAAATTCCAACTCATCCTAAGCTTAAGCATCACCTCCCTCTCAGAGTGCCCTCCAAGAAAATATCAATTTCTCTTTCAAGTTCCCACTGACTGTGCCGAGCATCTTACCGAGCATCGCACTTTCACTGAGCATTGCATCTCTTTGCAACCCTTTGCTTACACGTATCTGCTTCACCCACTAGATTGGGTGCCCCATGAAGAGGGGATTTGGTCATACAGCTTAGAGCTTCCAGCACCAGAAGATAGTAGGTGCTCAGTAAGTATTTATGAGGGCTTTTAAATCAGTATAAATAGCAAACGCACAACTTTAAAAACACACTGTTTCTCTAAGACGTTTAGAAACCCTGCACCCTGCCGGCTAGCGTCAGTAGGATTAGACTGTTGTCAGTGACTCAGAGTTCAAGATGTTGCTTGCAGCAAAGAAAGTAATATGCTGTTAACACCCTGTAGCTATTTGTGATCCTGATTAAAGAGGACATGTATACGTCATGCATGCAAATAGAGCGAAGAAACATCTGAAATCTTTATTAGAATCTAGGACCAACTAGACTGACACCAAACCAAAAACTTGTGTTTGTCTCTGAAACTCTGTATGATTCAGTGAAAATCAAAGATGGTTCCATATTCCTCCCAGCAATGCAGCATCAGAGAGAGGGAAACTATTTCAGTGATCTTTTCTATGTATCTTTTACAAACACAGCTGAGAATTCCCAAGTAACAGACTAATTGGAGGATGGCACTAAGAGACAAAGGAACTTTAAAAATTTTTGAGATTCTCTGTAGTCCGCGAGGTAAAGAGAAATAATAGAGTCTATAAGAACATCTGATGTGGCTGCTTATAAACAGTGGACTATATGCGTACTGGGTCTAAAGACTATTTGTGGTACAATTGCCTGTGGAGGGATACCTGGAGAACTGAAAATCAGCATCTTCAAATGTAAACAATATTATATACACGGAGTCTATTGTTCTATTATGAGCTCCTACATGATGTATATTCTGGTTGATTACTCACTGATGAATAGGGGATTTTTGTGTTACACTTCCAGGGGTAGATATATCTTGTCAGTGACTGCTTTAACCTGTCAATTACTCCTTCCTTCCTTCCTTCCTTCCTTTTTTCCTTCCCTCCTTCTCTCCTTCCTCTAACTCTATTGCCCTTATCTATTCATACACATACATACAAATTTTATATGTATATGTATACACACAGATATACACACACATTCTCCTATTATTCAATTACTTCTCTTGATTTTCATGAATTAATATGACAACTGATACCTCCTCATGCTCTGATAACAGCTACCAAATTTTGCTCAACCTTTAACTATCTGTTATCAGATCCTGCTTATCAGAACATATTCAACTTTCAAAATGTTTTTCAGATATTCTGTTCATTTTTATTCAATTAAATAATTGAGTGTCACAGGTTTTGGTGACACCACAGCAAATAAAATAAATATGATTCCTGACCTCATTGGGCTCACAGCGTTATGAGGGAGACTGTCAGTAAACAAGTAATCTCACAAATAAGTAAACAATTACCAAGTACAAGTGCCTTGAAAGAAAAGTCTTTCCTGAGACATTAAGAATGAAGAATCTGGACTTCCCTGGTGGCACAGTGGTTAAGAATCTGCCTGCCAATGCAGGAGACACAGTTCGATCCCTGGTCTGGGAAGATCCCACATGCCACAGAGCAACTAAGCCCACGCGCCACAACTACTGAGCCTGTGCTCTAGAGCCCGCGAGCCACAACTACTGAAGCTTGCATGCCACAACTAATGAAGCCCGTGCGCCTAGAGCCCGTGCTCCGCAACAAGAGAAGCCACCGCAATGAGAAGCCCGTGTACCGCAACAAAGAGTAGCCCCCACTCACCACAACTAGAGAAAGCCTGTGCGCAGCAACAAAGACCCAACGCAGCCAAAAAAAAAAAAAAAAGTGAAGAATCTAATTTAGATGAAGCAAATATGGAAGATGTCATCATTGACCCCCAATTCTTCTTCCTTTCCTCTATCCAAGCCTTTTGTCATGTGATTGTTCCAGCCTCTCCCACATAAGGGGTGGAGCGCACTTCCCACCTTTAATTCTGGCTTTGGCCTTGGAATTTGGTTTGACCAAGAGAAGGAGGCAAAAATGATGTTGTACCAGTCTTGAGTCTAAGTCTCAAGAGTCCACCTGTATTTATATTTGCCTATTGTACTTCTGTCATTGCTGTGAGAAGACTATACCCAGATTAGCCTGCTGGTCCCAGAAGGAGGACAGACACTCAAAGCAACCTGACCCTCCTAATGTGCTCCAGTCAATCCTGGCTTAAAGCGAAGCCTCCAGCCATCCCACAGGCTCATGTGTGATCCCAGCTTACGTCAGATGACCCAGTGGACCTATAGGTGCATGAACTACAATAATAAGTGATTATTTTTTGAGCCACTGAGTTTTGGCTTGTTACACAGCTATTGTTAGAAATAGCTAACTGATGCAGGGCATCAGAGAATTCTCTCCCAGACAGTGACATTTGGACTGAGACCTAAATATTAAGTAGGTATTAGACAGATGAAGAATGAAAGTAAGAATGTTCTTACAGACGGGAGGCTTCAGGTGAGAGAGAACTTGATCACTCAGATGACTGGAAGAAGGTTTAGAGAAAAGGATGAGCTGAAGACAGGGAGCAGGGGCTAGATCATGCATGGTTCCTCATATAGTCGTTTTAGAGAATTTCAGATTAAATTTCAAAAATTGGACTCAGAGGAGAGCTATTGGTAATCAAGAACATTAAAATCAAAGGATTGCTGTCTTCATTATTATTAATCTAGAACTGTACAGTCCATTAGGGTAGCCACTAGCCACATATGGCAACTTAAGTTCAAAGTAATGAAAATTCAGTTTCCTCACTTGTACTAGCCTCATTTCAAATGCCCAGTAGCCCATGTGGCTAGTGGCTACCATATCAGCTGCACAAATATAGAACATTTCCATTATGATGGAAAATTCTACTGGACAGGGTCTTAGTTTCTTTTTACTGTGTAACAAATTACCATAAACTGAGTGGCTTAAAACAGCACAAATTTATTATTTCAGATTCCATAAGTCAGGAACCCAGGTACAGCTTAGGTGGGTCCTTTCCGCAGGGTCTCACCAGGCTGCAATCAGCCTGTAGCCTAGGGTCTCCTCTGAGGCTCGGGATCTTCTTCCAAGCTCCCTAGTTGTTGGAATTCATTTTGTTGTATCCACATTGCCAAGGGGTTGCTTGCAGCTCCGAGCGGCCACCTTGAGGTCCTTACCATGTGTCCCCCTCATCTCATAACATGGCAGTTTGTTTTTTATCCTTGAGGCCAGTAGGATATTATTTCTCCTCTGATAATTTCCCTTTTGACTAACTCAGTCAACTGAAGAGTAACCTAATCAAAGGAGGGATATCCCATCATACTCACTGGTTTACGCACATTCAAGTGGAGGTGATTATATAGGGTGTATATGCCAGGGCATGGGGGAACCTTCAGGGCCATCTTAAAATTCTGTGTACCACAGACAGAACTGATCTAGAAAGTGGGAAAAGGTTAAATAAATTAATAAATAGAGAAAGCAAGTGGCGGGAGAATTTAGAATGATTAGCACAGGCTTGGACCACAGGTGTAATCTCTATTTAAATAATCTCTACATCACCGAGGTCTGTAACAGCCTTCTTGTAATTAAAGACTGGCTGCAACCAGGATCAAGGTTTATCCACAGTAATTTCACCCTCAGAGTAGCTGTAACCACTACTCTGCCTGCAACCGGGGAGCAGTACAAACAAGACCCATAAAAGCGAACACAAATAGATGTTACCTTAAGAGCTGACATCCCTAGATTCTATTTCCTTGCTGTTACTAACCTCCAAGAGTTTCTGACCTTCTGCTAGTCTTGATCTTCAAAACCCAATTGCTCCTTCTCAGATTTTACTGGTTTACTGGCTTGACACAGTCCAGCCTTGGCCTGAACTCCTGGCTTCCAGACCCTTGGCCCATCCAACTGCAAACATTCTTGGGCGCAGTCCCCTCCTCTTGCAAGCCCTGTCTAGCTGCTGCCCATCCCCCAGGTGACGTGGGTTTCGGAGGAGGAGAGGACTTTAAATATTGATTTTCAGGGAGAGGTGAGCTGGCAGAAAAAAAGCATTTACACCATTTGGTTTCTCTTTTTAATTGAAGTATTGTCGATTTACAATATTATATTAGTTTCAGGTGTACAGCATAGTGATTTAGTTTTTTTACAGCTTATACTCCATTAAAAGTTATTACCAGATAATGGCTATAATTCCCTGTGCTATACAATCTATCTTTGTTGCTTATCTATTTTATACGTAGTAGTTTGTATCTCTTAATCATGTTCCCCTCCCTTGCCTCTCCCCTCACCCCTCCCTTCAGGTAACCACTAGTTTGTTTTCTATATCTGTGAGTCTGTTTCTGTTTTGCATACACATTCCTTTGTATTATTTTTTAGTTGCCACATATAAGTGATATCATACAGTATTTGATTGGTTGCCCTGAAGGTAAACGTCAACCATGAATTATAAGGACTATGTAAGGCTAATTATTCATTTTAAAGAGGTGCTAATTAAAAATCATGGAAGGAATGTATTTATCATTTTGATAAAATTGTATCTACATAATTTTAAATTTCACAAAGAAAGTGGGTTTTTTTTAAGTGTTGCATCTAGTTATTTTAAGAAATTCTATTTCAAAGCTGTACCTGATTCTGAAATGGCTTCTATAGTAGCACTTCCTTTAAAAAAGTTTTTTTTTTTTGTTACAAGTGAAGAATAAGTGTTTGCATTCTAACTACAATCAGTATTTCAACAGAGTGGAGATATTTTAGTGCCTTCGGTGGGCATTTATCTTCTTGCCATCAGCACAATAGAACAAAAGAGTACCCATATTAGCATTAATAATAAAACCAAGTCCATTATGCAGATTTTCTTGTCAGTTAAATTTGTTGCAGGCTCAGTTTTGGATTCAATTTCATACATTTGGAAGTACTTTTGCTGTCAAGTAAATTTTTATCATTTTAATTTTGGAGGGTTTTTCTTCTTTGTTTTTCTGCTGTCCTGTGTCTAAATTACCTTTTTAGAGGTTGGCAAATGGTTCTTCCCCACTGATATAGGAAGGGTTTGATTTGGCAAACTTAGGTACTTTCCCTGCCATGTGAATAGGGTTAATTTTAACGGAGCCGTTTCATTTTAACAGCCTCAACTTGCTCGGTGTATGTCCTGCCAAACAGCTTTGTGTATGATTGTCGACTGATGTCAGCACAGTTCTAGAAATAGTATTTGATAGTTAACAGCTGCCACAGAGCCAGAAGGGGAACACGAGACATTGTATTTCAGGAGGGTTTACGAAACTAGTGGCTATTGTTTTTATTTATTTATTTATTTGATTTCTTGACAACAGGAGAGTTTAAGATACCAAGTATAGGCTTTTTAAAAAGACTGATATTCCTAAGTAGGTCAAGTGGATCCTAGGACCTTGACACTATATACCATATAAATATTCTGCCCTCAAATAATATTTGATTAATAGAGGTTTTTACTCATTTTGTGATGACGTATATGGTCAACAGGTAGGTAACAAAAAACAGGTAGGTCGAGACTTGGCAAACTTTTTCTTTAAAGAGCCAGGTAGTAAATATTCTAGGCTTTCTGGGCCATGCAGTCTCTGTGGCACCTACCCAGTTCTGCTGTTACAGGGCTAAAGCAGACAATATGTAACAAATAGGAGTGGCTGTGTTCCAATAAAACTTTATTTACAAAACAAGCAGTGGGCTGGATTTGGCCATGGGCTATAGTGTTTCCACCCTTGTTTTGAATACTACATGGGAATATTCCACACAAGTCCATGCAGCATTCCATAAAGGTTAAAGGTACTTACACTCTCTTACAGGCTTCTGAATCAAATTCCCCATGCATTCCCTGTGGAAACACGTGCAGTTCTTTTATGGGCGCAGAGGGGTACTTAATTACATATGTATATGTGCTCTACAACCACTCTAATAATGGTCTGAGAGTAACGTGAGCAATAGATATGCTTTAATGAACTGAGAGGATAAAGATCATGATCTCTGGTGTACAATGAACCTGATTTTTCCTACCTTTCTTATTTTATTTAAGTTAATATCACCCTTAAAGTTTGAATTATCCTGCAAGAATTCAGGTTCATTAACTCCAGTTCAGCTTGTGCATCATCTTAATGGGACATATTTTGTAATGATGTAAATCACAAAACAGTTCTATGCTCCAAATGACCTGCATATTTCATTGAAGTCATTACAAGCAGTGCATACTAGTAAGAAAACGGATGTTATTATTTAAAGATAACTTACACAGAGAAAAAAAATCCAAGGAAGAAAAACTAAAGCATGGTCTAAAAAAAGAAAGTCAAAGAATATGCTGGTTGCAAAATGTTATCTCGAAAGCCTTTTTATGCCTTGCCCGTGCCCACTCTCCACCATGAACAGACTACCATGAAAATTACCAATTTGACCGTATACAAAGATGGGGGGAAAATGTAACAAAGCCTTACACTTTTTATTTTTCTGTATTCATGTATCATATTTGTTCTAGAAATGCCATTTTCGCCTTTGGCATCTCAAAGGCAAATTGATGATCCCAAGCTGGAGAATGTCTACTTGTAAAGGACCCCATGCACTAGCAACTTCCTAAAAAATGATGACTTTTTCCAAACACGCCTCTTGCTCGAGGCTACATTTTCTTTTAACAATAGTTTTTGGAAACTTTCCCTCTCTTAATGTTACCACAGTCTCTTTGTTGTCTTGTTCTTTCTTGTTTTTCCTATTTGTTACGTTCTAGAGATGGGAATGTCATTTATTTGTCTAATGGGATTCAGAATGATTTTAATACTGTTGCGCTTTTTAGCTCAGTCTATTATTTGCCTTCAATATACATATCATATAACACAATAGTGTTGCACCATGTCAAAAGCTATGATGCTTTTTCTTTAATGGGTTATTCTTATAGCAATTTAAGTTGAATACGTAAATCATTACACTCTAAGTTATTCTTATCTATGTACATAATTTATAAAAAACTATGCCTGTTATTGTGTGAATCATTTCCTAATTGAGTTAGGACCATCTGTAGATGTCTTTGGCTCTAAGTTATCTGAAGGATGCTATGTTGTCAGCAAACATTTTACAGTTTACTCTCCCACTGTCATGAGTAAACATCACTGGTCTCAGTATTGATTGCTAGAATATCTCAGCCCTAACTTCATCATCATGCTCTTCAAATGACATGGAAGTGTTTTTTATGGGCACTCTTCTCTCTCCCAAACTCTCCATTTTATCCCCTGGAATCCCTATTAAATGCTAAGCAAATTTCCTAACATATTCCATCACTTCACAAAATATTCCCTCCACTTCCTAATTATAACTGAAATCTACTCTCCCTCGAGGCCATGGGTGTTCTTTATAGGACTCTTCAGCAGCTGTTCATTCTCACAGGATTGACATGTGAATAGGCCAGGAGCTGGGGGTGGTGTCAATGCAAGAGGGCTTGATATTCCCTTAGCTTCTCATTGTGGCAGCCAAGTCATTACTTCTCTACCTTCATCTGGGCTTTGCTTCCTCTTTGAACCTCGTGCCATCCAATTATGTAGCATTTTACCACCCTTCATGTCTGTCATCTACTGGTCCAGAGGTTAGCATGGTAGAGGCACTTCACAAATAGGGAAGGAATTTATGAAATAATCAATATAATTCCCCAGATTCATCAAAGACAATTCAGTCCCTCCATCACAGGTACCACAGTCTTTTTAGGGGTTCTTGGTTTCCAACAGGGTAACCTGTCTAAAATCCTTACCTCACACTTTTTTCACACCTCAACTCCAAAGATTTATACCTCCACACTCATGATTGTACTACACTTTACCATCATCTAGAGCACTTTACTAACTCAAACACTTTAAACAATTTAAAATTCTTGAAGTGTGCTCCAAATCAATCCCTTACTGTCCTTACTTTGTTCCCTATCAAAACATCTACCTAAGTGTTTCTCTGAATTTTGATATCTGCAAACAACTTTATGGCCATTTAGAACACATGTGGATATTCAAATGTAGGCAAATTATTTTTTAAAAGATTAATCAAAACTTTTAGAGTGACTAATGAGGTGTTTTATACCAATGCTCCTGAGAAAAACTAGAAAAACTGAAGCAAATATTAAACACACACACACACACCCAAACTCTAAAGATATCATAGAAATATCAAAGCAGAGATAATTTGTAGGATCAAGATTTGAATGAGGGAAAACCCAAAGAGGTAAGCCTGGTATTTGGAGTGGAGTGTGGCTGAGAAAATGAGAAAGTAAGCAGAGATATTAGTGGTCTCATAGATTCAAGAAGTGCTATGAATACCCAAGCAGTATGTATATACATATGCTTGGTAGTAAAGCTGCTAAAATACAAAGACAAAGAGATAATCTTAGATGCCTCCAGAAGAAAAATTATATGAGCTTCAAAGAAGCAATACTATAGGACTTACAGCTGACTTCTCAACAGAAGCAATGAATCCAGAATGCAGTGGAATCATATCCTCCAAGTACTGAAAGAAGATAGCTGCCAACCTAGAATTCTATGCCCAGCAAAAATATTCCTCAAAAATGAGGATAAAATAAAAACATATTTAGGCAAGTGAAAACTGAGGTTTTTTTTTAGCAGCAAACCTTCTCTAATGCAAATGTGAAAGAGAAAATTTTGGGAAGAAGAACTATGATCCTAGATGGTATTTGCAGAAAAAGAATGAATGATAAATATGTACATAAATTTAAATATTTACTCTATGAAGCAATAGTTATAATGTCCTGTGGGGCTTGAAATATACAGATACAATTAAGGTACATTACAGTAACAGCCCAAAGTGTGAGGGGTAAATGGACTTAATGTATTTTTAGTTTCAAGTATTATCAAAGAAGAAATAAAGTAACAATTTATATCTTACTTTTTTTAAAACATCTTTATTGGAGTAAAATTTCTTTACAATGTTGTGTTAGTTTCTGCTGTATAACAAAGTGAATCAGCTATATGTATACATATATCTCCATACCCCCTCCCTCTTGCGTCTCCCTCCCACCCTCCCTATCCTGCCCCTCTATGTGGTCACAAAGCACAGAGCTGATCTCCCTGTGCTATGCAGCTACTTAGCACTAGCTATCTATTTTACATTTGGTAGTGTATATATGTCAACGCCACTCTCTCACTTCATCCCAGCTTACCCTTCCCCTTCCCCATGTCCTCAAGTCCATTCTCTACGTCTGTGTCTTTATTCCTGTCCTGCCCCTAGGTTTTTCAGAACCTTTTTTTTTTTTTTTTAGATTCCATATATATGTGTTAGCATATGGTATTTGTTTTTCTCTTTTTGACTTACTTCACTCTGTATGACAGACTCTAGGTCCATCCACCTCACTACAAATAACTCAATTTCGTTTCTTTTTATGGCTGAGTAATATTCCATTGTATATATGTGCCACACCTTCTTCATCCATTCGTCTGTTGATGGACACTTAGGTTGCTTCCATGTCCTGGTTATTGTAAATAGAGCTGCAATGAACATTGTGGTACATGACTCTTTTTGAATTATGGTTTTCTCAGGGTATATGCCCAGTAGTGGGATTGCTGGGTCGTATGGTAGTTCTAATTTTAGTTTTTTAAGGAACCTCCATACTGTTCTCCATAGTGGCTGTATCAATTTACATTCGCACCAACAGTGCAAGAGGGTTCCCTTTTCTCCACACCTTCTCCAGGATTTATTGTTTGTAGATTTTTTGATGATGGCCATTCTGACCAGTGTGAGGTGATACCTCATTGTAGTTTTGTTATATCATACTTTAAGTAAACCAGGAATGCATGTTGTAATCTATTGGGCAACTACTAAAAAGAATAGTTTAAAATACATAGACAACAAATGAAGAGAACTGGAAAATGTAATAACAAAAATGGAATTAATGAATAATAACACAAGGAAGAGAGAAAAGGGAACATAGAACATGTGGAACAAATAGAAAACAAATGGTAAGATGGTAGATTTATATCCAGATACATTGGTAATTACATTAAATGTAAATTGACTACATTTTTCAGTTAAGAGACAAAAAATTTGAGACTAGATTGAAACAATGACATACTGTTTACACTAGTCACATCTTAAGCATAAGGATACAGATAAGTTGAAAGCAAAAAGATAGAAAAATATATACTATGTGAACAAAATAAGAAGAAAACTGATGTACTATTATCAGTCAAAGTAGACTTTAAAGCAAGAAGCATTACTGGAGATAATGAGGGATATTTAATTATATATCTCTACAAGACAAAGTTAAAAGGAGAAATAGATAAATCCATACACATAATGAAAAATTTTAATATACTCCACTCAGTAACCTGATAGAGCAACAGACAAAAAAGATCAGTAAGACTATAAGTTAATTGAATAGCATGAGTTAAGAAATTTAACATAGAGAGAACACTTTATCCAACAACTGTAGAATACACATTCTTATCAAACATATATGGAGAATTTATTATCCATATGGAGAAAATTGTCCATATGTTGAGCCATAGATTTAAAATAATTAAAATCATACACAGCTTCTCAGGCTGCAACTGAATTTAATAGAAGTTAATAATTTTTTTTAAAAACCCTAGAAATCCCCAAAATATTTGGAAATTAAGGAGTATAGTTCTTAATTAGCATAGGTTAAAAATAAAGCATAATGCAAAAGAGAAAATATTCTGAAGTGAATAATAATGAAAATACAACATACCAAAACTTGTAAGATACAGCTAAGGCAGTGTTTAGAGAAAATTTTTATCATTAAATGCATACGTTTGAAAAAATAAAAAGGCTAAAAATGAATTAGCTAAGCAACCTCTCAAGAAGTTAGGGGAAAATAGCATAATAGACCCAAAGAAAGGAGAAGGAGGGAAATAACATAAATAAGAGGAGAAATTAGTGAAATAGAAAACAAACATATAACAAAATCAGCAGAGTTTACAGAGTTGGGTCCTTGAAAAGTCCAAAAAATTTGATAAAGCCCTAGAAATACTGGATCAAGATGATGCCAAAAGTAGCTCTACCAATTCACATACTCCACCAGCATTTCCTCAAAGGATCCATTGCTCTAATTGACACTTGGTACTGTCAGGATTTTTGGTTTTTCCTATTTTAGGCATTTTGGAGTGTATGTAATGGTATCTTGTTATGGTTTTAATTTTAGTTTCCCTAATGGCTTATGTGGTTGAGCTCACTTTTATATATTTATTTACAATTTGTAAATCATAGTTATTGTTTATGTTTTGTTGCAACATTTAGATGTTGGATGTGTTTAAAACAAACTTACCCAATATTGTATCTTTTTCTTATGTCTTCAACAAATTTTTTAAAAAATCAAGCATAAAATTGAGAAATCTTCAAACACTGTGCTGAAATCATTTGGACTTGAGTTTGTATTTCTAGAAAAATCTAATGTCTGGTCCTCTGCCTTAAGAATTGTGGTGATGGGCAGTGAAATGATTAGTGAGAAAAACCACTTGGTAATGTAAAATGACTTCACTGGCACTATTAGTGTCATAAAGAAATAACTTTGTCTCATCCTTCATTTAAAAATGTTATGGGTACCAGCCCCCCTTCCGGCCCGCAATGGCCAACATGCTTTCATGTGAAAAGCAGAATCTCTATTCAGTGTCCATTTTTTGTGTTGCCTGACAAAAAGAAGCTTGTACTCAGTGGAGTCAAATAAATCACATTTATATTTTTCTCTATTTTATTCAGCACTTAGGCAGTTGGGTTTCCCTCTTCTTTTGAGGCAGAAATTGGCACGTAGGAGATTTATCTGGGGAGTGCTCTTGAGAGGAACACCTGTGGGGTGAAGGGAAGGATGGTAGACTGGGAAGAGGAGAAGCTGAGCTGCAGTGTAGCCACTGCTAGGTCTCAGCCGACCCCGCCGGGGGCTCTGGAGCTGGGATAGCCATTCAGAGTTGTTCTGAGTTGGGGCACTGGGGTGGAGCCTCTGTACCGTGGTGACCAGCCATTGGTTGTGGGCTGACCTGGAAAAGGAGTATGACTTTGAGTGGGATAGCTCTCTCCAACCTCGGCTATTCCATCAGGGCAATGCAGCCTGTGGCCGCTGCCAATGCTGATCAAATTCACGAGGCACATTATTGAATATTCAAACGCTCTGTGGATACAGCCGTGCTTGGGATGGCCTTTAGGAGCTGCATCTTTTACTTAAGTTGTCCAGCTCTTTCTTTGCTGTGCTTATAGGCAGTCATGTATGAATACTGAGCCCAAGATACCTACCCTGTTGACATTGTGGCTTATGGAATACCTTACGTGCCCAAATGTAAGGCAATTGTGTATATAGGCAATACTCTATGAGAAAATATGGAACAAAAGCCTTCTGGCAATTTGAATATAATATAAACTTTCAGGAATGCAGATGAAACAGCCAAATAGCTATGCATAATATTTACTTTAATTATGTATATTTAAAATCTCATGTTATAAACTCTCATGCGACAATTTTATTCAAAGTCTTTATATGCTTTACCATATCTGTCATCACTGGAGTCAATTTTTGAGTTTCCTAGAGATTTTTTAGAACACATCACCTTTGTTTCCTTCTAAATTGTTTAAGATACAGTACTTTTGGAATCTCTATATAATAATGAGTGACCTTGGAAATTGTACCCTAAGTTAAAAGTAGCCATTTAGTATTTGTGAACTCCATAATCACTTACTTTATTACTTCTTAAATTGTTTGTCTTTTTTTTCTTGAAACAATTGACATATAACTTTGTATAAGTTTAAGGTGTACAATATTTTGATTTGGTACATTTATATATTGCAGTATGATTACAACAGTAGTGTTAGTTAACACCTCTATTATGTCACATAATTATCATTTCATTTTTATGGTGAGAAAATTAAGATCCAGTCTCTTAGCAACTTTGAAGTTTATAACACAATATTGTTAACTATAATCACTATGCTGTGTATAGATCCCCAGAACTTATTTATCTACTAGTTACAAGTTTCTTCCCTTAAACAACATCTCTCCTATCCCCCCAGCCCCAGTTCCTGGTAACCACCATTGCAATCTGTTTTTATGAGTTTGGCTTTTTTGGATTCCACATATAAGTGATATCGTACAGTATTTACCTTCCTCTGTCTGACTTATCTCACTTCTTAAAGTGTTTTTAAAAGGTTTATTCTCAACAATTTCCAACACACGTGACCGAGAGGTCATTTTACTATTAATAATTACTAAATCTGTGTTAAAGTTTTCTTTTTAACTGATGCCATAACTTACCACTATAAGAATATTAAAACAACGTCTTCTCCCAATGGTGTTATTATTGAAAATAAAGCAACTCAGACAGCACTCTGTAATATGAGAGACTTTGTAAAGATTCTAACTTAAGGCAACAGCTTCTTTTCTGAGAGACCATCTGTGGGGAAAAAAGACCTTGCATTATATTTGTGTGTATGCAGCTACCATGAGCTAAATGAAAACTTTTCCTCTGTATAATGGTTTCCAAAGATAAACAGATTGAGAGCTGCCTTAACTTCCCAATTCCACTGTTAAATTTATCTTTATCACATCTTCCCTCTAGTGTCAGAGGAAACTTAGTGAAGGTAGGAAAAAGAAGAACAGATGTGTCATTCAAAGTTGCATCTTGTGGCAAAGACGGTCTCATTATTGCAGCGAAGCTGGGAAGGTGGTAAAACCAAATAAACGAAATGACAAATTGCCGAGGAAAAGAAAAAAAGAGAGTGAGCGAGTGGCAACATTCCTTTATCAGAGAAATCAGTGATGTGTGCCGTGTCAGTGGCCCTCCGCAGGGGAGAGGCCAGGTGACCCAGGCTCGGTCGAAAGCCCATGACTGAGCCCAAATCCCTTACCACAGCGACCCACCTGCTGAAGCTCCTCTTGAGGACATCTGCCTGCCCCCAGCACCACCCCTGGTTCCTAATTCCAATATCCGTGTCACAGCCTTGCTCCACTTGGCTTCCCGGCAAAGGGGAAGGATCTCTGGAAACACGCTCCCCCCTTGAATTCCCTAACTCACCTTCTACACAGCTTTCCTCTTCTCCTTCTGAACTCTCCCTTTCCATCTTTTCCAAGGAAATCTCTCATGATTTACTAGTAAAAGTTCTTGTTTCCTAGAATTCCGCTGTCTGCCCTCTGCTTAAACTGCATACTCTGCCTAAGCACACTCACTTATCCCTGTAGCTTTATTTGTTGCCTGTAAACTGAGACCTTCCAGCCAGATTGTTTGGGTTTAAATCTCAAATGAACCATGTTCTAGCTGTAGAATCTCAGAAATGGGTATAATAAAAGGACTGATCTCACAGGACTGTTTAATGATTAAATGAGATCATACATACAACATGTTTAGTACAGTGTCTGGCACATGGTATAAAAACACATGAAATGTCAGCTGCTCTTCTTAGTGTCTATTTCCAGCCTCTATCTCCAACCTGAGTTATCTTGCATATTATCATTTAGATGTCCCATAAACACTGCAGATGCAACAGGTTCCATTTAAAACTCATCATCCCACCCTCTCCATCTCACTGTCCCCGCTGTCACCCCATACACACACCCCTAAATATATTCTTCCTTTAGTAACATATCCTAATGTCAGATAGCATCCTTGAGATGGAGAGCTCATGTTCAATATTTCACTTTGCTAAGTTATTTTGTTATTTTATTTAATGTGATCAGTATCCATACATGTGTTTGAGCCCGAAACCTTTGCCTGATTCTTAACTCCTCTTTCTCCCTCCACCCAACACCCTCCCCTTGCTCCAAATTAAGACTTAAGGTAGCAGAAGAGCCACTCCAGACAGAAAGGACAGCGTGTGCAAGCGCTGAATGCGTGCCACATGTTTGTCTGACTTTCAAAACTGTCTGCTGCCAACACACAATTTCAAGAATGTGTGTGGCAGAATTACAGGCCGAATAAAATAATACCTAATATGTTGTGTCTGTATGTGGTCATTTTTTAATGTGCTTGAATACATTGTCTTATTTGATGTGCACAAAAATCATGTGAGTTGGGCAGGGAAGATACTACTTTTCCCATTTTAAAGAGGAGGAAATTGAGCCCCAAAGGGGCCTCAAAGACCTGCTAGAGGTGCATGATCTGAGATCCGTGAACAGAGGAGCAGCTCTACCAGTTTGTGGACCTGTGCTCTGTGCAGTGTGGCCACCTCATCCGACAGTGATCGGGGTATCAAAGCTCATATCCAAACAACTGCCTCCAAATCAAGGGCACTTGCTGTCTGTATTACTCAGGGTTCTCCAGGGATACAGAACCAACAGGAGATATGCATGCATGCATGCACACGCGTGCATACACACACGTCTTAGAAATGGGTATAATAAACGCATAGATCATATAGTATACCCAGTGTCTCTCTCTCTCTCTCTCTCTATATATATATATATATAGATAGATAGATAGATAGATAGATAGATGATAGATAGATATAGATATATACATATATTTATTGAGAGAGAGAGAGAGATTGATTTTAAGAAACAAGTTCATGTGATTATAGATGCTTGGTAAGTCCAAAATCTGCAGGGTAGGCCAGCAGTCTGGAGACCCAGGGAAGAGTTGATGTTGCAGCTCAAGTCTAAAGGCCACAAGCTGGCAGAATTCCTTTTTGCTCAGGGGACATCAGGCTTTGTTCTATTAAGACCTTCAACTGGGACTTCCCTGGTGGTGCAGTGGTTAAGAATCTGCCTGCCAATGCAGGGAACACGGATTCAAGCCCTTGTCCAGGAAGAGCCCACATGCCGCGAAGCAACTAAACCCGTGCGCCGCAACTACTGAGCCCACACGCCACAACTACTGAAGGCCGCGTGCCTAGAGCCCATGCTCCGCAACAAGAGAAGCCACCACAGTGAGAAGCCCACACACCACAGTGAAGAGTAGCCCCCGCTCGCCGCAACTAGAGAAAGCCCACGCGCAGCAACGAAGACCCAATGCAGCCAAAAATAAATAAAAATAAATAAATGAGTTCATTAAAAAAAGAATAAAGACCTTCAACTAATTGTATGAGCTCCCCTCCCCAACCCCACCGCTCCATGATGGAGGGTAATCTGCTTTACTCAAAGTCCACTGATCTTTGAAAATCATAAATCATATCTTGTCACTTCCCTGCTGTAGATCCTCCAATGCCCTTCCAACACTCGAAGAATACAATCCAAATTCCTACTGTGCCCACAAGGCTCTCCTTGGGCTACATTCCAAACTCTGTTAACCTAGATTATAAACCTTCTCCTGAGTCTGTCCCCACCCACCTGGCTAATCCCACCAACATCACTCTGCATTCCTGCTTCTTCCCTTTCAGGAAACCCTGCATATGAAATTAAGATAATTCAAGGAAGGCATAATTGTGGGACTGTGTACAAAGTGTTGGGTGGGGTGTAGGAAAACCACAGAGATAGTGCAGTGCCTCAGGGCTGTTATCACCTGAAGGAGGGAGCAGTTACAGGACCTTGGAAGAGAAAATGGAGAGGTGTCCCAGGACACCACCAGCCAGCCAGAAACCCCTCCACAAGGACCTGAACTCACTTCAGGTCCTTCATCCAAATCTCCATCCAAATCTCCTCCTGGAGCTCCCCATTGGCTTCACCACAACTGGCAGCCATAGAGCACACTGGTGCTCACCAATGTAGTCCCTGCAAGTCAGTCTCCCTTCAGAGAGGAGGGGGCAAAGGGTGGAAGGTAGACCTCAAGGAGCAAATGGAAGGAACAGGGCACAAGGTCCTTAAACAGGTCCAGCGATCTCTCGAGGGGGCGTGACATAGGAACATCCTTCCATCTGGGTCACCTTCCTCCTTCCTGCCCTCTCCCTAACACTCTCTCCAACTCTGATGTCCCTTCACTGGGCTATGTGTCCCTGCCACGTGTCAATAACACCCTGAACCTCCCCTTATCACACTGAATAGTAATTATATTATCTGTCTCTCCTACCCTGTACAGCTTGTTCATAGTTATTTACCCAGCAAGTTATCTCTGTGCCCTGCACATAGGCACTCAATTTCTATTGTTGAATTGAATTAACCAGAATTATTTTATGTTCTTTTTTAAAAAAAATTTTTATCGAAGTGAAACAGGAGAGAAGGGGGCAGGGTACAACATTTGAAAGAATGGCATAGCCCAAGGACATGACATAAACTGATTAGAACCAAATGGGTCCAAGATGGCGGACAAGTCAACTTCCACTAGACCTTGAGCCTCAGTATACACTCATTGTAACACATCAGCAAGCTAAATGACACACCCACAGGCGCCATGACAGTTCCAAGACCGACCATAAGGATCAAACACTGGGTGGTGGCCCAGTTCCTGGAAATCCCTGCCCCTTCCTGAAATAGCTGGAATACTCCTCCCACTCATTAGCCTATGAAATTACCCACCCCTATAAAAACTGACAACCCCATACCCTGGTGCCTTTCTTGCCTTCTGAGATGGCCCACACTCTGTCTGTGGAGCGTGTTTCTCTCTAAATAAACCCACTTCTTACCTATCACTTTGTCTCTCACTGAATTCTTTATGCGATGAGACATCAAGAACCTGAGCTTCATTAAATCCTGAAACCAGGTGTGTGATCTCAGTTGGAAGACTGTGGGTTTAGGTTGGGTTCGAGTCCCGCCACGGGGGTTCAAGTCCCAATCTGAGGTGCACGGTTTCAGAAGTATAGTTGATTTATTGTAACATCTTATGGAAAAACCCGAACGAACTTTTTGGCCAACCCAATACAATGTTGTGTTAGCATCAGGTGTACAACAAAGTAATTCAGTATGTATATTCTTCTTCAGATTCTTTTCCATTATAGGTTATTACAAGATATTGAATATAGTTCCCTGTGCTATACAGTAGGTCCTTGCTGTTTATCTTTTCTTTTTTATAAATTCATTTAATTTAATTTATTTATTTATTTTTGGCTGCTTTGGGTCTTCATTGCTGCGCGTGGGTTTGTCTCTAGTTGCGGCGAGCGGGGGCTACTCTTCATTGTGGTGCGCGGACTTCTCATTGCGGTGGCTTCTCTTGTTGCAGAGCACGGGCTCTATGTGCGCAGGCTTCAGTAGTTGTGGCACACGGTCTCAGTAGTTGTGGCTCGCGGGCTCTAGAGAACAGGCTCAGTAGTTGTGGCACACGGGCTTAGCTGCTCCGCGGCATGTGGGATCTTCCCGGACCAGGGCTCGAACCCGTGTCCCCTGCATTGGCAGGCGGATTCTTAACCACTGTGCCACCAGGGAGGCCCCTATCTATTTTTTATACAGTAGTGTGCATCTGTTAATCCCAAACTCCTAATTTATCCCTCCCCCTACCCCATCTTATGTTCTTAACCTCTATTTTAGCTGTAGTTATGTGAAATAAAATTCATATTTTATGGCAAGACAAGACAAATTTAAACATAAATTCTTCTCTGCTCTTGGGCCTGCCTCTCGCCCCACTGTGCATTGTGTACCTTCATTACCCATGGACCAGACCTCCCCCGTTGGCAGAAACACCTGCTCAGCCATAAAGAGCAACATTCTCCCAGCACCAGCAAGACAACTCCTTAAAAGATAACATTCCTGGACTTCCCTGGTGGCGCAGTGGTTAAGAATCCGCCTGCCAATGCAGGGGACACAGGTTCAAGCCCTGGTCCGGGAAGATCCCACATGCCGCGGAGCAACTAAGCCCGTGTACCACAACTACTGAGCCTGCGCTCTAGAGCCCGTGAACCACAACTGATGAGTCTGTGAGCCACAATTACTGAAGCCCACGCGCCTAGAGCCCATGCTCCGCAACAAGAGAAGCCACCGCAATGAGAAGCCTGCACATCGCAACGAAGGGTAGCCCCTGCTCGCCACAACTAGAGAAAGCCCGCGCGCAGCAATGAAGACCCAATTCAGCCAAAAATAAAATAAATAAAACAAATAAATTAAAAAAAAAAAAGATAACATTCCTCCTTAATCTTGTAAGAGGTCACGTGACCCACCAGGATTACGCTTAGATCTGGATTATGTGAACTGTCAATAATACGTCATTTGACGTACAGCCCTCTGTCTCAAAAAACTTATATAACTGTGCCTTGATTTCTAACCGGTGGAAGAGTCCTCAGAGCTTTCTGAGATGCTCTTCTCGGGTTATAATCCTCAAATTTGGCTCGAATAAAATTTTCCATTTCTTTCTTAGATTGGCTGATTAATTTTTTGTTGACATATATAATATTCACTGACATCCATATTCTTATCACATGTTTGAGCAGATAGGCCAAATTATTAATTTATACATATTCAAGCCACAAAGATACTGCAATGTTATTGTCAGCATTTTAAACAACCAATTCATTATCTTTATGTATACTCTTTTCTACAATAGGCACCGTGGATAAGACACTTACCCTCTTTAGGCCACTGGTTTTTTCATCTGTGATAAAAGGGAATTTGGCCAGATGATTTCCATGGTGTCTTCCAACTCAAAATTTCAGAGGTTTTAAGTGAAGGGCTGCATAATCTCCTTAAACTCGGCACCCACGTCTTACTCGTGGTTGTTTTTCCAGCACTCAGCCGAGGGTTTGGCACGCAGCAGGGACTTGAGAGCACAGCCCAGCTGTGGGGTGTCTGTGCTCAAACCCAGCTCTGCCACATTCTGGCTGGATAAACCTAGGCCGTTACCTTACCCCTTCAGAGCCTCAGTCTCCTCCTTTGAAAAGTGGGGCTAATAAATGGGATAATGTTGGCAAAGAGCTGAGCACAGAAGCCAACTCACAGTAAACCATCATGGAATGTGGATGACTGTACGAGCCAGTGAATCTGGGATGCTAGACAAATTGCCTAGATTAAACTGTGCACTATTTCTTCAGTATCGTGTTCTCTAAAATACTGAGTGATTAACATAACTGTTCCTACTCTCTAGTTCGTAAGTAGATGTAAATTAGTGCCTGGCATTTGTGCCAAAACACCAGATATTACTAAGATGTATGGTTAGTAATTATATATACATTTACTGTAGGAGGCATACACTAAATTTATCTTATTTTTTATGTATAAATAGATACATAAACTGATTATTACACATTTAAATGAACAAGAGGCCAAACATTTGCTGAAAGTTTTTTGTGGGCAAGAATTTTGTTTCTAATAAAAAGAACTACTCGATTATCATATTGTTACCTAATTATTCCCGAACAAAACAGTCTGAACTTTTATTGAGTTAAACCAGAGCTCAGGAGTTATATTATCTTTCAAACCAAGTTTCTGACTATCTCAATAAATAAGAGAAGGTGTAACAACAAATGTAATTATCAAATGTGACTTTTTCTGCCAATTTTTTCCCTTAACTGTTTATGCTGTTGGTTTTGCCCATCTGGTTTTCATTTGAGAATAGAAATCACTAATCCCACAAACCATCCACTGATTTCTAATCCTAGAAAAGACTGGTATTACTTAGCAGCATAATATGTTTTTCTTTCCTCCTGTGGAAATAAATGTGCAGCTTCATAGTGGATTAAAAAGACAATTGAGAAATTTCCTATTATAAACATGTATGGGATCTTAATTTCCTAGTATAATAGCAGACAGACGAACATAATTAATTATGTTTTAAATGCAAATTGTTGACAACTGTTCATCTGGTTGAAATTATTTAAGCCACATCAACTCTAAAGAAAGTCCTACTTTCTAATTCCTATTTTTTTATAAAAATAATTCCATAGGCTTTTCCATACCCAGCAATCTCTTAAAAATTTCACATGATATTTAAAGCGCCATCGCTGCAACCCCCATAGAGACATCTAGGCAAATATAAGTGATTTATATGCAGATTTCAACCTATTTACTGAGCTTAATAGTGAGAGACAAAATATTATATGCAAAATGCGTTCATTTAAATTTTTGATCAGATCTTTCTGCTGCTTGATGGAATGAGAGAGTTATATTGGTATAGGAGTAAATACATTTCAGAATAGAAGTCTCATACCACGTTTATCTGTAATGAAAGACCTGGACAACAATGTGGCTAGATGATCCATCAGTTTCACTCGTCTTCTTGATTGACAAGTGTCACTGCAATGTGACGCAATCCTGAGATTTCCATAGTCAGCACTGAAGTGCCTGAAATTATGACAGCTCTCAAACCAGCAACGCTGTGGGACCCACAGAGGTCACCTCACCCATAGGATGCCAGCCACATGTGGTATACAAGATAATTTTAGGAATTACACACACATTGGTTGAAGTTACAGTTACGTTTGTGTATCAATGTGTATTAGAAAAAAACATAACTAGCATATTGAAGCTATGATTTCATAGATGGTAGGTATTACTTAGGAAAAGGATCAGTAATTAAGCAAAAAGTGAGTTGATTAAAGAAAAATATTAACAAAATCATAGTGCAGGTGGCATATGGAAATGACAAAAATAGTGATGGCCATACGTAAGAATGACTAAAATTTAGAAAATACTGACCTACTCCAACCCTTAATTGTATAGGTGAGGAACGTGAGGTCCTGAATAGTTTTAAAGGTTTCCCCAAGATCCTATGGCTTGTCAGAGGCAGTTTGGGTTCTACAGTTTACAGCCCCACACTCTATGTATTGCATCTAAGATTGACTATCTTGCCTTTCCAACATTTATTTCAGCCTCATGGAGCACACACATCTTTTTCCTGGAAGAATGGGTCAAGGAGAAATTCAGATAAATTCTCAAGCTATTTATGTATTTGATGTTGTTCCTTTTTACGGAACAACGGTTGTCCGATGACAACGAGTACAGCTGTCATTGGACCCGAATAAAAAGTGCTAATGAAAGCTGATCTCACTTTCAGCTACATTTTTTAATTGAATAAATTTGACATGTAACACTGTGTCAGTTTAAGGTGTACAGCCTGTTACTTTGATATATTTATATATTGCAATATAATTGCCATTTTAGCCATATTTATCACATTATGTAATTATAGTACAATATTATTGTCTATATTCATCATACTGTGCATTAGCTCTCTAGGGTTGATTTACTACTCCTCACAAGTTTGTACCCTTAAACATCGTCACTCTTATCCCCGCCTTACCCACCAACCCCTGGTGACCATTATACTCTGTGGTTTTTTTACAGGTTTAACTTTTTTAGATTCCACATATAAATGATATCATTTAGTACTTGTCTTTCTCTGACTTATCTCACTTATCACGGTGAGCTACATTTAAACAGAGCAATATTGATTAGGTCTGTGTTGGTAATTATGAGTATAGATGTGGGCTACAAGAATGGTAAGTTTATAATCCTCTGTACATTTTGTTAAACTAACTTGTGAGCTTTCTTACTAAATTCAGCTACGCTTAAAATTTCACTTTTATCCAACACACCGAGGCCTTTGGACATTTTTGCTTTGTGTGTGAAGGATATTCTAAGATATAGATTCTATAGTTTCCTGAAAATGGGGGGAGTGGAAGTGGGAGGAGCCCACATAAATGTCACTGTGCTCCAAGTGATGTGCTGGAGCCATTTTCTACCAGACCATGAGCATCACTCCCCACCCCCCTCCAGCGTTCAGAGATGTCACATTGGTAGCTTGAAATCATTGACCACGGTGGGAGTATTTACACCACAGTAGTTGGCAAATGCTACAAATCAGTGTTTCTTCGTTGAGAGATTTGACTGGCAAACATTTACAAGGAAACCACTTTTTTTGAGGGTGAGTGGAAGGCAGGCCCTTTTAAAATGAGGCTTGGTGGTCTCTCCTTTCAGCGGTGGCCTGAGAGCAGAGTACGAACTACAAACTGCGGCGGCCGGAATCCTGGCAGGACAGACATTTAGAAAGTTTCTTCCCCTCTTTGACTGAGTACTAGTTGAAAGAAGTGCAGCCGAAACTGTAACCAAAGGAGGTATTACGCTTCCAGAAAAATCACAAGGAAAAATATTGCAAGCCATGGTAGTAGCTGTTGGATCAGGCTCTAAAGGAAAGGGTAGAGAGATTCAACCAGTTAGCGTGAAAGTTGGAGATAAAGTTCTCCCAGAATATGGAGGCACCAAAGTAGTTCTAGACAACAAGGATTATTTCCTATTTGGAGATGGTGACATTCTTGGAAAATATGTCAATTGAAATATGTCACTATTGAAATGGCATCACGTGAAGCTGCCCATTCCACTGAAGTTCTGAAATCTTTCATCATGTAAATAATGTTCACATTTCTCTGTGTAAAATAAACTAGTGATATCCAAACTAATGACATCCAGTGTCTCTAAAATTTAGTTTCAATGTATTGATATAAACATTTCCAAATAAACGTATATACATGAAAAAAAAATGAGGCTTGGGTGCTTTAAGAAATGATATGCAAATTAACTTTTACACCTGTTAGGGAGTAAAAGAGACAGCACCACCCCTGCTCTAGGTAGCAGGTGAATGGAGGATGCAGAGAGCCCCTGACTGTGTTTTCTTTGCTTTCGGGGGACTATGGTATAATTTGAGCCCTGAGGAAAAAAACACAGGTCCAAATAATCAGAAATGGCTTTTCTCATTATTCTGCTGACCAGAAAGACCCTGCCTAAGGCTCTTTGGAAAGTAAAGATGGCAGGTAATGCCTTCTTCAGAAAGAAATATTTCTACATAAAAATCCTCATGAATGGGCTAGATGTGTGCCATCCCATAGAACTTTCTGCAGTGATGGAAATGTCCTGTATCCATGCTGTCCAGCAAGGTAGCCACTACATGCAGCTTATTTAACCCTTGAAACGTGGCTAGTCTGAATTGAGACGTGCTGTAAGGGTAAAATACACACTGGATTTCCAAGACCTAGAATCGAAAAAAAGAATGTAAAATACCACATTAAAATGTTTATATTGATTACAGGTGGAAATGACGATCTTTTGGATAGATTATTAAATATTATATACTATTATTAAAATTAATTTCACCTGTTTCTTTTTACAGTTTTAACGTGGCTACTAGAAAATTTTAAGTTTAAATTTAATATTTAAATTAATGCACACATTATATTTTTATTGGACACCACTGAGCTAGATCATGAAGTTCTGAGTCAGGTGCTATGGAAGAGAGAAGGGTATAGAGAATGAAAAAGGAGGGGCAAGGAAAAACAAAGCTAAATTGTGCACACCTCAGGAGACGGATTTTGTAATGCAACTTCCCCTTCCACACGGAGTGTTAGAATGTTGGGAAGATGCATCACGAGTTGCCTGTATGTGGCCTAGGAGGAGAGGGAGACACACCCAAATATTTAAAACCATGAGCAGTACGTCTGAGTGTCAAGCAGAACCTATATTCCCCTTAAACCTCCTTCCTTTGGTGGATGGGATTAGGACATGGTTTGAGAAGTTTCTACAGAATTCTGTGAGAAACTAGGCTCAAATTTTCAGTCCTGCTTCCAGTAGATGTGTCCTATTTCCAGCCCCAATCTGAGAAAGAACATTGTCGTGTTTGAGAATTTACGTCAGATCATCACCTACCTTGAAATCCAGAACCTCTCTTTTAGATGGGGAACCATAAGGCATAGACTAAGGTGTAAGCACCCTCAGTAAATCAGGAGGGCTGAGGCCATATAGGACTCAGATTTCATTATTTTAATCTCAGGTCTTCCCTTTCTCAAGAAGATTTAAGAAACACAGCACAGTCATTCCAATACACTTGATGTCCAAGACCTATTTTTTGGTCTGTTTTTTAGAAGTAGGGGTGGCTTCTGAATCGGTCATCAAAAGCATCTCATGGAGGGCAAATGCTGCAGCCAGCAGAAAAACGTTTAATTTCAACATATACAAAAAAGGAAAGATGGGGAAGGGAAATTTTTTTCCTACTGCATAGAAATCCAAACTTTCAAGCCTTCAGCCATAAAGGATGTGCACCTTAATGAGACAAAAGTCATGTTCTAATCAGGAAACTTTGATCAAGTAGAAGTTAAATAACTTCCCACCTGCAAAACCATGAAGAAGGAAGCACAACAGGAAGCCCTGAGCGGTAGCGAGGCTGGTACACAAATCCTGACTGTCTCTGCACGCGCCTTCTGGGACTTTAACATTCACCCAGAGAGTGGGAACTATAAAAATAGACGACATGTTTCTGAAGAAGTGAAAGACTTATTGCATAATGGTGGCAAACTCTGTCTGCTAGAACAGAACGACTCTGCATGCAAACAGAAAACTAAAAAATAGCTACCACTCTAGACAAATGTATTTTTGAAATATTCAGCCTCCAGAAAAATGTATGGCTGCATTAGCAGAGTGAAAGCCTCATCACCTGATATTGGGAAAATGGAGTCACCTTCCCTAGTCCACAAATCTGGCCCATAAATCTGGCTAATTCATGTTGACCCCTCCTGAACTGTAAGTCTCAGAGTTATTTCTCTCCTCTTTCCTTCCTTTTCTCTGTAAGACTTGTACATAAATAGAAAGGAAATAATTTGTGAACAGAAAATATCGATTTTGGCAGAAGCCCTGTAAGGCAGAGATCTACCGTTTCCTTCGTTTTCATCGTGGGGAACGAGAGGAACGAGGGAAACATCCAGACGCAGACGCAACTGTCAGATTGAAGAGGCATCTCCTCTGGTGTCTCCTTTGCTCTCTGCCCTCCCTTTTTCCGAGTCCCCTCCAGAGTTTCATGCCGACTGCGTGAGTCTCTGCCCAACCCCTTCTTCTTTGATGACTACCCATCTGCTGATTCACCGACCCTTACAACAAATATTTATTAAGCAACTAATATGTGCAAAGCCTGGATTAGATGCTCAGATAGGGGGCTTTGGGGAGGGAAAGAGAGATGCAAAGACAATTAAGATATAATAACTTTCTTAAAGGAATTTAAAATCCAGGGGAGATAAATATGAAGATTGTAATAAAATACCGAGTATATCAAGTGCTGTGATTGTGTGGCAGGAAACCTGAAAATGCCCTAGGATAGGGTTTGTCTCAGAGTGCCTGGAAGTCCCATGGGATGCAGGTGGAAGTCTGAATGCCCAATGAATTGAGAGGCCTTTTGGGAAAAAGTAAGGGGGAGAGAGATTAGAGGTGCATAAGATGGCTGCAAATTCAGTGCTTCCGGGTCAGAGTAATGAGACACGCTCAGTGCAACGGGGCTGTCAGCCGCGTCCCTGAGTCTTACAGGGTGAGGCCCAAGTGGACAGAATCCTTCTATCAATTACATGCCCATGGGGGTATCTATGGCCCAAGGTTACTTTGTGTCCTTGCTAATAGACCGACTTCATCTCCCTCTGAAGTTATTGTTGGAGCCTATACGGACATGACACTGACCCACTGTTCTAAGCAGCTGGACAGTCCAGCCAGGAGCGGGACCAAAGAAGATGTGTAAGAGGACAATGTGCATCTGCCATTGTGATTGTCAGCAGCAACCTGGTGGCCTCAGAAGATAGTTCCTTTGAAAGGCTTCTCTTTGGCAGGCGTCAGCAATTGTGCCTATAGCATCACAGAGAGCAGAACAGGAAGGGAGAAAAAAAGAGACCCTGGAGGGCAAGGCTAACTGCAGATGAACAAAACTCAGGTGCCCCATGGAGCCTGTGTTCTCTACAACCTGAATGTTTATTGAGCATCACCCATGTGCCGAGCATTGGATTAGACCCTAGGGCCACAAGGACCAACCAGTCAGACACTAGCCCCTGCCCCAAAGGGCTGATGGTCTGCTGGGGGCAAACAAATATTAACTCATACTTGCATAAATGATTATTTCATTGGGTAAGTGCTCTGAAAGAAAAGCATCGAATTGGGAAAGTATAAAGAAGTTAGGGGCGAGGTCATCTGAGGGGTTATAAACGCTTCCTTGAGGCAAGAAGCAGTTGGGCAAAGGGAGTTGGATGGAGAAGTTCCTACAATTGCAGGCAGGGACAGGACTGGAAAAAAGCTGTTGTGACTGGTGTTATGGCTCTGTCATTATGCCAAGTCTGGGTACCCTGGAAAAACAGGGTACAAAACCTATAAAAAGGGACTGTGGGGACCCATGGGCAATTGACTTGCAAGAACTGAGAAGCCTTCTTAGAAAAGGTGGCGCTTTATCTGAGCTTTGAAATATGAGTAGGGTTTTGACAGGTGGAGGATGGAGGCAAATGGCATTCCAGAAAAAGGAAGAAACAGTAAAAGCAGACACTAAACATGAAGGGAAGAGATGAGCAATTGTATATCTATACCTATATCATATATATATACACACACATCCCAATACCATGAGGTAGTTGTTATTTCTGTTTTGCAGATAGGAAATGCAAGGTCTAAAAGATACTAAGGTTGGAAAGACTTGCCCAAGGTCATCAGAGTCTTAGGTGATAGAGCCCACATTTAAACCCCAGTCTAAATCTACCCCATGTTGCCTTCCTGAAAGCTCATGGCACATAATAAGCCCTCACTAAGTGGCTATCATTATAGATACAAATGTGACAGCAAAAATGATCACGTGATGCGCCCAAGGGCAGTTGGATGAAGAGGTGGGTAACGGGAATTGGGATGGAATAGCAGGAGGAGTCAAGCTTTGAACGTCTGTTAATGTAGCCCATGTGCAGTAGGTATAAAATGATCAAACAGCAAAGTCTCAGCCAAATCCATTATCCCAGGATCCTGTAAGGCAGAACCTGCTGTCTCAGTGCCTCCTGGGGTTTGTCCAGAGTCAAGAACAAAAGACAAAATAGGAGCAGATTATAGAGATATATTAATGGTGGTTGATGAATCCTCCGTAGTTGAGGCAGAAAGCCTGCATTTTAAGGACAGAGGTCTGAGAAACTGCAGACAGAAGAGTTTGAACGCTGTCACCAAACTGGTGCATTTCAGCAAGGGGGTGACAAATCTCATGGGGACATAGGTAGGTTTCCAGACGTGAACTGCAGACAATGATGAGCGGCAAGGAGCAATGACCATGTACATAGAGGGTGCTGGCTGAGGAGAGGTGGCAGTTAAAGCCATAGTCGCATTTTAGAACACCGGAGGTCATGTTAGTAATATGCTTTGTTTCAATGGATGCTTGTCAGTATACTGTTCAGTAATTTCATTTAGAGATCAGCCACAGTATTTGCTTAGAAATTTCTCAAAAATCCCCTTTGATCGTCACTCTGATTTTATGAACTCTTTCAGATTTTTAAAGAAGGGATATCTAATCAACCAGTATGGTCTCAGTGCTCTTGTCCTGGTTAAAATGCTTTAGATATTTGCTTCTTAAGTGGGAGAGTTGGGGTGAGGTGAGGACAGGGCAGGGGACCTTCTTGTTTGGATAAGGCACATAAACATCTTTTACATTAAGGAATTTGATATTTATTCCATAGTAGATAGAGTCATCAAAAGCATTTGAGTTGGGGCTATGACAATCAGCTCTGTATTTTAGGAGGAAAATCCCAATAGCAGTGTGAGGGATGGATTAGGCCTTTCATGCACTTTTCTTTTTTTTTTTTCATATACTTTATTTTATCAAAACTTAACTGCTCCCCTTTAATCAGTACGAGGGTGATATGTATTACAATGAGTATGTTAGTGCCTTACTCCTATTAGCTAATAAAAGTTAACGTAATTGAACTTCAGTTGAACTGAATAGTTCCTAGAAATGTAATGACAACCCTTCTAAAAACTGGCTTTTTTTTAACATTTTTATTAGAGTATGATTGCTTTACAATGGTGTGTTAGTTTCTGCTTTATAATAAAGTGAATCAGTTATACATATATCCCCATGTCTCTTCCCTCTTGCGTCTCCCTCCCTCCCACCCTCCCTATCCCACCCTTCTAGCTGGTCACAAAGCACTGAGCTGATCTCCCTGTGCTAGGTAACTGCTTCCCACTAGCTATCGATTTTACATTTAGTAGTGTATATATGTCCATATATACCCTACCACTCTCTCACTTTGTCCCAGCATACCCTTCCCCCTCCCCATGTCCTCAAGTCCATTCTCTAGTAGGTCTGTGTCTTTATTCCCGTCTTGCCCCTAGGTTCTTCATGACCTTTTTTTTTTTTTTTAGATTCCATATATATGTGTTAGCATATGGTATTTGTTTTTCTCTTTCTGACTTACTTCCTTCCCTCTGTATGACAGCCTCTAGGTCCATCCACTTCACTACAAAGAACTCAATTTCGTTTCTTTTATGGCTGAGTAATATTCCATTGTATATATGTGCCACACCTTCTTTATCCATTCATCTGTCGATGGACACTTAGGTTGCTTCCATTTCCTGGCTATTGTAAATAGAGCTGCAGTGAACATTGTGGTACATGACTCTTTTTGAATTATGGTTTTCTCAGGGTATATGCCCAGTAGTGGGATTGCTGGGTCATATGGTAGTTCTATTTTTAGTTTTTTAAGGAACCTCCATACTGTTCTCCATAGTGGCTGTATCAATTTACATTCCCACCAACAGTGTATGAGGGTTCCCTTTTCTCCACACCCTCTCCAGCACTGAGACAAAAGACCTGTATGCAGAAAATTATAAGACACTGATGAAAGAAATTAAAGATGATATAAATAGATGGAGAGATATACCATGTTCTTGGATTGGAAGAATCAACCATGTTCTTGGATTGGAAGAAATTAAAGACGATACAAATAGATGGAGAGATATACCATGTTCTTGGATTGGAAGAATCAACATTGTGAAAATGACTCTACTACTCAAAGCAATGTACAGATTCAATGCAATCCCTATCAAACTACCACTGGCATTTTTCACAGAACTAGAACAAAAAATTTCACAATTTGTATGGAAACACAAAAGACCCCGAATAGCCAAAGCAATCTTGAGAAAGAAAAACGGAGCTGGAGGAATCAGGCTTCCTGACTTCAGACTATACTACAAAGCTACAGTAATCAAGACAGTATGGTACTGGCACAAAAACAGAAATATAGATCAATGGAACAGGATAGAAAGCCCAGAGATAAACCCACGCACATATGGCCACCTTATCTTTGATAAAGGAGGCAAGAATATGCAATGGAGAAAAGACAGCCTCTTCAATAAGTGGTGCTGGGAAAACTGGACAGCTACATGTAAAAGAATGAAATTAAAACACTCCTTAACACCATACACAAAAATAAACTCAAAATGGATTAAAGACCTAAATGTAAGGCCAGACACTATAAAAAAATTAGAGGAAAACATAGGCAGAACACTCTATGACATAAATCACAGGAAGATCCTTTTTGACCCACCTCCTAGAGAAATGGAAATAAAAACAAAAATAAACAAATGGGACCTAATGAAACTTAAAAGCTTTTGCACAGCAAAGAAAATCATAAACAAGACGAAAAGACAACCCTCAGAATGGGAGAAAATATTTGCACATGAAGCAATTGACAAAGGATTAGTCTCCAAAATTTACAAGCAGCTCATGCAGCTCAATATCAAAAAAACGAACAACCCAATCCAAAAATGGGCAGAAGACCTAAACAGACTTTTCTCCAAAGAAGATATACAGATTGCCAACAAACAGATGAAAGAATGCTCAACATCATTAATCATTAGAGAAATGCAAATCAAAACTACAATGCGATATCATCTCACACCAGTCAGAATGGCCATCATCAAAAAACTGGCTTTCTTATGAAGGGTATTTTAAGTTCTAGGAGAGGGGGCAGTAGAGCAAACATTTTGGAGAAAGAAAATATTTGATGCTAAAAGTACCACCAAGCATATCAGCCTTTGCCCTTGCCATCCAAGTTTTTTCCACTGCTACAGATCACTCAGAAGTATCTGCTGCAGTGTGGGATAATGCACTCATTTGAATATTTACATTTGAAAATAACAGAAATAGATTTTTTTCTAGAACTTTTTTTTCTGCAGTAAATTTCTGGAAAACACAGCTTTTGCTGTGTTTAAATCAAATTGTTATGACTGTGCTTGAACGTGGCTCTCAGCTCTTCCACATTACACAGTTTTCCTCATTTCCTGGGACTGTGGTTTACTGAGAATTGACATACTTTGGGCAAGAATCTGTATAACAGATCTGTCAGCAGAGGCTGAAAAATAGATTTCATTTCAGACTGCTCTGTGTTTAAATTGTTTGAATAAGTATTGGTTCTCTTATTTCTTACTTTCTGAAACCTGCTTACCACCTGCACCTTTTTCTTTTCCTTCTTTGGATATTCATTCATTCATTCCCTCATTCATTCATTCATTTGTTCCCTTAACAAATATTGGTTGAGGTGTACTTCGTGCTGGGTACTGTTCTGGGGATAGAGATAAGAAAGGTCCAGTTCTCATCATTGAGAACAGTGTGGTCTACTGGGGGGAGATGATGTGATGGAGGCTGGAAGGGGCTCCAGAAGTTCAGAGGAGCCATGTCTAACACAGATTGCAGAGTCGGGGAGCAATTCTCAGAGGACCTGGCGCTTGAGCCAGGTCTTCCGGATGAGTAGATGCTAATAACATCGGGAAGAAGAAGGAATTCTAGCCAGAGGCAAAGAGGTGTGTTTCCTTTTGTCACTTTCAAACTCTTATTCCCACATCCATTCTCTTTACCTTTTTAAAATTAATCATCCAAAGTGGATAAAGATGGAGAGGAAAACACTAGAAAGTAGCAAAAAAATATATTTTTGAAAATACTTTTATCCAATGTCAAAAATATGCAATTCTGTGTGTTCATAAAGAAGTAAGGGGGCCTCCCTGGTGGTGCAGTGGTTAAGAACCCGCCTGCCAATGCAGGGGACACAGGTTCGAGCCCTGGTCCGGGAAGATCCCACATGCCACGGAGCAACTAAGCCAGTGCGCCACAACTCCTGAGCCTGTGCTCTAGAGCCTGCAAGCCACACCTACTGAAGCCTGTGCGCCTAGAGCCCGGGCTCCGCAACAAGAGAAGCCACAGCAATGAGAAGCCCACGCACGGCAAAGAAGAGTAGCCCCCGCCCACCACAACTAGAGAAAGCCTGTGCACAGCAATGAAGACCCAATGCATTCAAAAAAAAATTAAAAATTAAAAAAAAAAAAAGAAACACCAGCTAATGGGCATGGATAATTATTTTTAAATGCTTAAAAAAAAAAGACTGTTGTGATGCTTTTCACCATCAGTCTATACTAAAAGATTCATAGCCCATATTGATTTTTCTTCCCCCAAAGACATCTCAGTTTTCAACAAGTCTTTCGGCCTGCCTCTTCCCATACACTCTTCTCCTTTCTTTCTTTGCTATCTCTAGCCTGTGGCTACCTTCCAAGGCAGTCCGTTTCCTAAACATGCATACTTTTAAAGAAATTTTAGCGATGATATCTGGTTTGAGATATTTTATTGCTCACTTGTTCTTTGAGGTTGTGTTGAGATGTTCAGGGAGAAACAGGTAACATTAGGTATCTCCGTATATGGATAGACTTGAACCTGCCCATTGATGATGAACTCACAGGGCCAAAGTTTCAGCTAGAATTAGGGAGAAAAGCGGGGGAATTAGGGGATCTTCTTAGAGTATCCACAGCAAAAGCACTAAGATACAAAGTTTGTCTTCCATACAGTCTCACTTCCTTATTTGGTGCCATTCTGTCTCTCTGGGTTGGGCATCCTTGTTCCCCAACCCTATTTAGGGAATTAATTTTGTTTCCTGACATGTCAGGTTGGAAATCATTCCTGATAGGGTTGTAGTGAAACAAAGAAAGAAACAAACCATAATAACAATAAAAAAAAAAAACACAATAGCCACCAAAAAAAAGTCTCCTAAAGGTGTTTACAATGTGATTCACTTATTCCCTTACCAAACGGTGGCTGGGAGCCTACGTGTGCCAGACACAGTGCTCATGAATGGAGATAAAATGATGAATATTCAGAATGCAGTATGTTAAATGCTAAGATAGATGTATGCACGAGGTGCTTGAAAGCTCAAAAAAAAAAAATCAAGCATAGTGGGCCAAGCTCTGCATGCATGATTTCAGTGCCTTCTCACTACAATCTTGAGAGGTACATACTTTCATTACTCCCATCATGCAGATGAGGAAATGGAGGTTAGGAAGGATACATAATTTACCCAAGGTCGCACGGTGAGTACATGGTAGAACCTGGACTTGACTGACTCCAACCCCGTGCATCATGTTTTAGCCAGGCTGCTTCCCAGAAGAAGACACGCTCAGACTCAGTTTAGAAAGAAAAGGATTAAGAGCATCCCAGGCAAAGAGAACACGTTCAAGGGTTCAGAGGCAAGAGTCATGGCGTGTGCAAGGAATCCCATCTGGATCATTGTGGCTGAGAGTGATCTAGTTAAAAGGGCACTGGGCCAAGGGCAAACCTGGGGAATCCCAACATTTTAGGGGAAAGGGGGAGAAACCTGAGAAGGAATCTGAGAAGGAGCAAACCATAAGAAAGGAATGCCACTGAAGCCAAAGAACAAGAAACCTTCATGCAGGAAGGAGAGATGCAGAAGAATGAATGAAAATGAAGAATGAAAGCCCCAGGGAGTGAAGGGTGGGATTTCGGGCACCTGAATCCCAGGGGATGGGAGAGATGATTTAGACGCCCTTCCTTAAATACATAAATGAAAATATACTGCATAGGTGGTTACCTATCTCCTCCCATGTTGACCACTGACGGCCTGCGGATGGGTGACCGATGGATGGAATCACAAAATTTTGGAGAACGACAATGAGATGATTTAATTTAATCATCTAGTTTTCCACAAGAGGAAATGGCAACTCAGAACTCTGCAGTGATTTTTTTTCCTGACGTCGCATAGCTAATTAGGGATAGAGCTGTGATTAGAATTCAGATCATCTGACTCTCTATCTCAAAAGGAAATTTTTCAGACATGTATTCTTTGCAAAGGACGTGAATAGACAATCCACAAACGGCCAACAAACATGAAAAAATTTGTTCAGCTTCACTTGTAATCAAAGAATCCTCAACAGTACAGGGAAGCAGGCACACTCACATACTGCTGGTAGAAATCTAGATTGTAATAATTTGGGGGGGAAGCTATTCTGGCAATATGGAAGGGGCCATATAGTGTAGTGATTAAGAATATTGGTCTCAAAGTCAGACAGACTTGGGCCCAAACACCAGGTCTGCCACCCACTGTCATGTATTAACCATTTCCTGGGCACAGGCCTCAGTTTCTTCTGAAAAAACTGTGGATATTAATAGTACTTATCTCATGAATTTGTTGTGAGGATTAAATGAGAATATGTTGACAGCATACTCCCCAGCATATGGAGTCCAATAGAATGTATATTCGTGATCCTTATATACAAAGAGTTCTACAAATACATTCCTTGGACCAGCAATTTCCATAGTTAGGCATTTATCTTACAAAAATAATCAGAACTGGGAACAAAGATTTATGTACATGGATATTCATCACAACATCATTTATAATAGTGAAAAATTGGAAACACAAATGTCCAACAATAGAGTGGGTAAATTAATGATGGTTCATGTGGTTGACGGAATACCACGAGGCCATTAAATATCAGGCTGCAAAAGAACACTTCATCATCGGAGAAAACATCCATACTAAGTGACAAAAGCAGGTTACACAACAATGTATAAGCATAACACCGATTGTGTAATAAACCATACACACATATGTGCATTCTATACACATAGAAAGTACTGGATGGCAATTCGGTGAGAAAGGAAGGATCCCCACCGCCATAAATCCATGCTGGTCATACAAGCGCATGCCTGTGTGAGACGCCTGTCCCCCAAATTGAGGAAAACCTAGTTTTAGTGGATTGTGTTGTAAACTCTGTAACAAGACTAAGGTAAAAGAAAAAATGAAAATAAGTTCCTTTTTCTGATACTATCAAAATGACATAAATATTTGAGATTAACGAGCCATTCTCAACCTTCCAGATTTGAAAAGGCTTGGAAGGAAATTATATTTTACAGTTGTAAACTGATTTCAGCATGCTGGGATTTCCACATTTAACTTCTATTAATGCTTTTCAATGCCAGCATGAAAACATATACCTTAGACAATCTTCCTCAGTGGTATTTCTTACAGGGAGCTAATTAGACTAAATAAAATAAAGTAGTAAACAAAACAGGCAAACCCTCTCTGGACAAACACTGAAAAAGGATGTTGGAGTTGATTTGTTTACTACTTTCTTCTATCAATAAATCCTAGGAAACCTACAGAGGAATTATAGTACAAATGAGAAAAATAAAGAACCCAAAGGAATGAGTGATCTTTTTTCCTACACCTATGATTCCAAGTGGTTCACTGTAATAAACTTTGAAAAGACTATAGTATGCATTCTTAGCTGTAAAGCACTTATCTACTCCTTCTAGTTGCACATTATTTGTGGAAGGTTTGGAACATACACACCAAATAGGTTCTACAAATACAAAGACTCCATCATTATTGGTTTTGTGCTTTAATTTATAATGGAATTAAGTTATAAATGTGCTTCTAATAATGTACTCTTGGACAAGTCACGTAGCCCATCAAATCTTCCATAACCTCATTTGTAAATAGTTATAGGATTGAACAGAATTGTTTCTAAGATTCCCTCTAGTTCTGAAATTATACAGCAAGCTATTAACTTATAAATTAAAAATTTCTTCAATCTTTTAGGTCAGAGGTTGGCAAACTATAGCCCGTGGGTCCAATCTGGTAGGCTGCCTACTTTTTAAAATAAAGTTTTACTGGAACACAGCCACACCTGTTCATTTACACATTGTCTATGGTTGCTCTTGTGCTACAGTGGCAGAGGTGAGTAGTTGCAGCAGAGACCACAGGGCTCACAAAGCCTAAGATATTTACCACTGGCCCTTTACAGAAAGTTTGCCAATCCCTCTCTTGGGTTCAGTTTACAGATCTTATTATTCTTTATATAAAGTTAGTAAATCTTGACAATCACTTTTAAGGAGGCTTTTATAAATTCAGTTAAAATGCCATCAAACATTTTTAACTACAGGTATATACTTGATGTATTAGATTTCCTTTTAATGTAACTCAGGTGTCTATCTTAAAAAACAACTTTCCAAGTGTTTGTATTATTCTTGTAAATCTAGTAAACCATGTTGAATCTTGTAAATATAACCATATATTTATATTATTTTTATATAACTTATAACCATTACTATAATCCTACAACTATTAACGTTCCCTTGAATGTTTCAATACTTTGTATAAATGTGGAAAAGTTTCAATTAGAAGTCAGGCGCCTAAATCAATTATAATTTCTATTTAAGATAACCAGACTGACCTATTTAAACCAAGAGCTTAAATTCTCTTAAAAATTAACAGATATGAACAGATTCCTTCTTGAAATAAAATATAAATATTAAAGGTTAGATCCTCTTACATGTTTCTATGCTTAATTCTAAATCATCTCAGAGTTAAAATATGGCAACTCATTAAGGAAATAATTATATCATCATTATAAATAGTTTGGGGGCCTCCCTTCTCAATGATGGATATTGCAGTAATAGCAGTGGAGATAACGGACTGGACATTTCTTGGCAACAGCGATGGGACTTGCTGAGCTCCATTTATGAGCCATGACAAGGGCACCATACATTACAGTAGGGGTGGTCACAACAGTCTATATTAGTTTGCTACGGCTGCCATAACCAAATACCACAAACTGGGTGACTTGAACAACAGAAATTAATTGTCTCCCTGTCTTGGAGGCTAGAAATCAAAAATCAAGGTGTCAGCAGGCAGGGTTGGCTCCTTCTGAGGGCTGTAACGAAAGGATCTGTTCCAGGACTGTCCTCTAGCTTCTGGTGGTTGCTGGAAATCTTTGTTATTCCTTGGCTTGTGGAAGCATAACCCTGATCTCTGCCTTCAGCTTCATATGACATTCTCCATGTGTGTATGTATGTCTTTGTGTTCAAATTTCTCCTTTTTTATAAGGACTTCAGTCATATTGCATTAGTGCCCACGCTAATGACCTCATCTTAAGTTAACCAACTATATCTGCAACAAGCCTATTTCCAAATAAGGTCACATTCTGAGGTAGTGAGGGTTAGGACTTCAACATATGAATTTTGTGGGGGACACAATTCAATCCATGGACATAGTCCATGTCCATAGGCTTGACAGCAGACACTGGAAGGCTAAAACTATCTTTCCTGAATTCTCTTGACATTGGGATGGTGGCTGTAACGTGGGTTCAGCACTCAGGTAAAATCTGGAAGACAAAAACGAGGCAGAGGTCCTGCTTCTGCTGTTTCTTCTGGAAAGCATGGGCATGGAGGCATTTTGTTTTTCTATGAGAGTTTTCAGCGGACCACAATGGTTTGGAGCTGGGTCTAGTGAAAGATTCTTGACCGTGGTCACTCCCTGAATATGGTAGCCTTCCAGACCATGGCCATAACAGATGAGTCTGAAGGAAGCAATCTACACGGTATTAAGGTGACTGATCCATTTACCAAGTAAGCTGTAGGGCAGTCAGTTTTGAGTGGGAGAGAGAGAGAGCAAGAGAAAGATCTCAAGCTGATCCAAAGCAAGCAGTTCTGCAATTTGGTTCTTACGATGCAGAGCATCTAATGGTGGGCAGAGCATCTATGACAGGTCAGAGTGCTCTCTGGAGCCTGTGATGAGCCCCAGTGGGAGGGTCACAGCATAGGATTTTGATATTTTGAAACTAAAGCCGCATCTTCTTTGCACAGAACTACTAAGAAACAGCTCTCGGTTTGCTGAATGCTTGACGATGGAAAACCAAGTGATCCTGTGACCTGTCTTCCCATCATGAAGTGGGTGCTGCATGGATCCACTCACCCACAAAGCTGGCGGAAGTGGAAGTGGTCTATGGGATACTATGGTCTATGGGATACTATGGTCTATGGGATACTACGGTCTATGGGATACTATGGGAGCCTGTGCAGGTTCAGCTGGTCCAAGGAGCTCGAGCGGTTGGCTCTCACTCCCACAGCGCCTGCCCTTGTTGCTTGTCTCCCTTCCACACGTAAACCCTCATGAGGAGCTCCCTACGAAAAGAATTTGTTTAAAGGTAAAGAGAGAAAAAACCTGAACCTGGCTCATGGATGCTTCTGGCTAACAGGCAAGCCTCACTGTTAAGGGATTGTGCCAGCATTACAGACTCAGAGGTGGGGAACAGCAATCTTCCCAGTGGTTAGAACTTCACATGATTCATCCGGTTGTTCAGTTTGTACGGAAAGAGAGATGATAAAAAGCATGGGTTTATTTAGGGACTTGGAAATAAAAAGAGGTGATTGGTGACATGGTGGCCTGGGGAATAGGGATGTGTAGAGCCCTCCTGGAATAAACCCAGAGTGCGATGCATCCCACAGGTTTGCTCGCCAAAGGGCTGCACTGCATTTGGGGCTTCCGTGTATCAAGGCACATCCGGATACCTCGCACCGCTGAGGGCCACCTTACTAACAGCGGACTAACACTGAGCCCCCGGTGCCACACCATACCGCCTGGCGGCAGCTTTCATACAACTGACCTCCTCCATCATGGAGGGGGCGACAATTTGTCCTCACTGGACTATTTCGGTTTGGATTCGCCTTCTCTGCCTGCCATGCTTCTGCCAGCAATGCCATTTATGGCCGCATCAAATGCATTATTCACTCTCACAATATTCCACACGACATTATTTCTGACCGAGAAACGAATGTTCCTGCCAGAAAAAAGCAGGTGGCTGACCTTCATGGGACTCACTGACCTACCTATGTGCCCATCACTCAGAAGGCTGCCACGCAGAGAGGAACGGCCAGGGGACACAGCTGTGCCGCACCTCGCGAGGCGCTTCCCTTCTCGGTGTGACATACGCTCCAAAACAGGTGCTCTTAGGTGGTGTTGGTGCTCCCACAGGTGGGTCTCACAGATCTGGAAACCAAGGGGTGGAAAAGAGAACGGCCCCTCTCCTTACTAAACCTGGTGCTATGTAAGAGCTTTCATTCGCCTCACTGTGACTCGGAGTTCTCGTGGAATTGGAGGTTTGTGGACTCCTCCATCGGGGAACGCACGCTTTCACTGGGCTGGAAGTTGAGGCTCCCACCTGGTCATCACTGGGCTCCTGACTATCAGGGAGAATGCAGGTCGCTGCTGCACAGCGAGGGCCAGTAGCTGCTCTGGAGCGCCCCCCAGGACTTCCACACCCAGGCGCAAAAGTTAGAGAAGACGTCCGCAACCCTAGAACTCAGACGCCTGGGAAAGGAAGGTTTAGATCATGCCACCGGGCAAAGAAGTCTGAGCAAACCTACGGGGAGCAGAGACTCCACGCAGCAGGTCGCAGAGGAAGGAGACTGTGGCTACCAGCTCTGGACCTGTGAACCACAGCAAAACTGAGGCTCGTAGTAGGGATCATGGTTTTTTCTTGCTCTTTATGTATCATTTACATACATTAACCGCTTTCATTTTTTTCCCCCTCCCCTTTGTCCCTAATGTTTTATAAAGGGTTTGGGGGGCGTGATTTACTTTACAGTTCAGCCCATAGGTTGTGGAACATCACGCCTGGATTGTGACTGGACTTAAGAGAAGATGAACATTCCCCACGTAGATACAGGGAAGTGTTGGTCTCCCTTTGTGGAGAGGGCAAGTGCATCTCCATGTTAGGGAGGACCTGTTGTTATTGCTATAATTTGTTTTTTGTTTCTTTGGGTTTTTTGTTGTTGTTGTTGTTGTTGTTGTTTTTGGCCGCACTGTGCGGCTTGTGGGATATTAGTTCCCCGACACGGGATTGAACCCAGGCTCCCGGCAGTGAGAGCCCAGAGTCCTAACCACTGGACCTCCAGGGAATTCCCGTTATTGCTATAATTTGGAAGCTTAAGTTTGGGAAGAGCAGTGGACAAGGTTCCAACCTCCTTTTCTTTTTTTTTTTTTAATTTAATTTTTATTTATTATCAGAGCAAATTAGATAAAAATGTTGTGCTTGTTCTAGGTGTACAGAATCCGGTTTATTATGTCTATGTATCTATCTATTCATCTTTGGCTCCTTTCCCATGTAGGTTATTACAGAGTGTTGAGTAGACCTCTTTTGGTATTCCATAGGTATTTTGTGATTACATATTTCATATGTATTAGTACATGTCTGTTAACTCCCATATCCTAATTCATCCATTCCTTACACCTTTCCATTTGGTTAAACATAATTTTTTTTTTCTTAATCCATGCGTGTCCTTCTCTTGGAAATAAGTTCCTGGGTATCAATTTTTAGGTAACACCTAGAAGTGATGTCATAGGTTATCTCCAACCTCCTTTTCATATGCCTTCCTCGACTGCAGCGGTGGTGGGAAGGCCACAGTTTTCAGACTTCCTTGAAGCAAAGTTCTGGATATAATTTAGGTTCTCACGGCACACTGGCACTATCCCAGGTTCACTTCTGGGTTGGGCTGTTTCTGCCAGCAAGCATGCTCAAGAAGCCACTGAGGTCAACAAGGTTAACACTGGTGCCAATACTAGCCTGCTAGGTGTCTGGACTTTTCTCCTTGTACTCTCCCCTCTTTAGTCAAAATGTCTGTTTTATGTCCTGTCAGAATCCTGTCTATCTGTGGATAGTCTAATCTAATAAACTAATTTAGCCTAAGTTAATTGGTGACAGTGGAAACAATGTTTTAATATAGATGATAATCATGATGAGCACAGCCACTGCTGACTAACATCATTCACTGAGTGTTGATTGCGTGCCAAGAGTTTTACAAGAATTATGTCGTTTAATCCTTTAAAACTGCCAAACTTAATGAACTAAGTGCTATTATCTCCATTTTACAGATGAGGAAACTGAGGCCTAGAGAGGTTAAAAAAAAACTTGATTAACATCACATAGCTGACATGTATACACTGATGTGTATAAAATTGATGACTAATAAGAACCTGCTGTATAAAAAAATAAAATAAATTTTAAAAAAACAAAACAAAACATCACATAGCTAGTAAGCGTTAGAACCAGGATTTGAATCCCAGTCTGAGTTCAGTGTAGTAGTCTCCTAACTACTACACTACATTGCCTCTTCAAATCCCACGGAATGATCTGAGAATATTAGGTGACCTTGCAGCTAGATGGGAACAAATATCTTGAGATTTCAAGATGGGGGAATCTTCTAGCAACAGATACATTTATATTTTCCCGAGATTGGGAGATCTAAACTTAAGACATTAAGAACTAATGTCTTAACTAATTAAGCACTAAACAAGAACACTTTGTGGTAACACAGTCATTTCTGTAGTAACAAGTAAGCATTTTGGTTTATTTCATCATATAATGAAAGTGGGAAACATGAATATTTAAAGAAGGAAAAAGGTACACAGGTAAATGAGCAACAACAGAGAAATCTGGAAAAGTAGAGAAAGGTTAGTTTATTCTTATGATAAAATAAAGAGCCTGTATTATGATAAGCCTCTAAAGGATTAAAGTAGTATAGATAAAGCAGTAAATCAAGTTTAGCGCAGGATTAAATAAGAGGCTGGTAGCCAGTAATAAGATGCTCAAAGCTTAAGGTCACTGATTATTTGGAAAAGAGGAAAGGTGAGCATGCAAAATGGATCCTGTGTTTGATAAATATTATGTTCCTAAGAAACAATAACCATAAATGATAAGGTAGAAACCTTGTAATAATGGAAACTAACTGCAATGGCTATGTGGAGATCATTTTCACATTAGGAAATTATGCAGAAAATCTAGTAAGGTTCTCAACTTTCATGTATTCCTAATAAAGTAGGGCACGCAGTAACTCTCTAAAACGGTCATTGAATTCTAAGGAGTGAAGTTTGGGCTAACTCATGGGTATAACCAAACCTCTACCTACCTAGAGAGAACAACCAACCAGTTAAAGAGCTGATCTGGTCAGTTCTATTTGCCGTGCCAGGCACGTGCGGATCCTTACCAATATCTTGCAATCAAGCTGGTCTAAGCTCATACTGATGAATAACTTCCGTGAAAAGAACTTCAGGGTAATGAATGAAGAATCAGATACTAGGAAAATTACCAAAGAAAAATTAATCTTTGCAAATGCTAATATTTTATTATAAAATATATTGTTTCTACCATTCTAACATTTAAACCTCCGAATCTGAAGCACATTCGGCAATTTGCCTTACGCACAAAAAAGTTGTTACTATACTAGTTTTGTACATTCTTTTTTTTTCCCTCCAATTAGTGCTAAACATAAAACTATTATTTTCAGATCCTTGATTTAGCTTTCCGAATGCAAAATAAAGGTTCTGTTTTGATACTGGGGGAAAAAGATACAAACACACATATTCATATATAAATATAAATAATATGATCATTTGCCCAATTACAATTACATTTTCAAACAAAAAAGTATGTGAAAGAGGCTTTCTGAGAGATTAAATATTCTGGCAAAATGAAGAATAAAGAAGTTCCAAGTGAATGATCCTTTAGAGTGGGAAAAGGTTAGCTGTGAACATGCTTGTGAAATACGCTGAGGAGGATTCTCGTTCTGAGATTATGGTCGTTCTTGCCTCCAGCTTCAAGTGTTGCTCAATCAGCAAGGTGCTCAATTCACAGTGATTGCTGCGCATTTGCTTGTTGATCAAGAAAATGCATAATCTCAGCCTAGACACATTTACCATAGAAATGAATATAAGAAATAGGATTTTGATTTAAATTTTCCAGTTGCAGCAGATCGAAAAAAATATATGCAGGAGAAGATTCCATTTGAAAAGCTCTGATTCCAATAAATCCAAAGAGAACGCATCTCTATGTACCTAATGCAGTCTTCGCATTACATAGCAAGCTTTTCTCGCTCAGATCCCTTGTCCATTTGATTAAACTCACGAACACGTGACTGACTCCGCCTCTGTTAAAAATACTCTCAAGCCAGAGAATGAGTGAGAATCGTGTGGCTTTGTCTTTGTGAGTGGGTCCTTTAACGGAGCATTCATAACACAGAATACTAGCTAGGGGCGCATACGTTTAAATTTAACACCCCACAACTGAATTCTCCAAACGCAGCTCACTGCAGAGAGGGATTTAGAAGAATGCAAATTCAAGTCCAGAATCCAGACTACACTTCCAGGCATGGGCATTTTCAGTTTAAAATGGCCCTCGTGAAACATGATACTTATTTGCAGGGTTGTTTTTAAAAGGCTGATTTGGAAGCCGCTCTGTTTTCTGCATATTCTCTTCCCAAGATTAAAGATCCTTCAGGTGAAACACTTGAGAGAAAAGCACGGGACGCTAGGCCGTGTGTGTACGTGTCTCTTGCGTAGCTGGGGAAAAAAGGTGCGATGAGATTCCAAAACCACAACAGTTCATTCAGCCTAGACCTAGCCCGGACGACCAACTCCGTCCCCACGAGACAGACTGGAAAGTCTCCAGGCCGTTAGCTGGCTCAGGCTGCGGGGGAGCGAGTCGGGACCAACGACCTTGCGCCCCGGCCACGGTTGCAGACAGCTCGGGTCCCCCTGGGCTCCGGGCGAGCGCCTAGTCCCCTGTCGGCCGGAGCTGGAGCCGCGGAGGTGGATGGGCACCTCCCGGCCGCCCACGCGGGGCCCGGAACCCTGGTTTCCCTCCGGCGCCGACGGCGTCGGGCGCGGCAGACGCGCTACCATGGCAACGGCGGCCCGCCCCCCCACCCCGGCTTCCCGGCGCCGCCGCGGGGCGGGGCGGGTGTTGCTAGGAAACCGCCGGCGGGCGTCAGCCTCCGCGGCGTGGGCTCTCGGCTTCCACCCTTCACCTACTTCAACCCTGCCGAGAGGGCTGTAGGGGAGGGTCGGAGAGGCGGTCGAGGAGCCACGTGGTGGCCGAGGGTGTCAGGGCCTTTCTCCTTTGAGGCCTGGCCTTCCGGCCGGCACGACATCCTCTTTCCCTTTGCCTTGCAAGTAGGGTGTCCTGTGCCCTGGGAGGAAAAGTGAATGAAAACACTTGGGCGTTGCCTCTGCCCGGGCTGGCTCTATAAGGATAGTGATGTCCTCGGACTCCACTGAAGACGCTGTATCCGCCGTTCTTCCCCTTCCGAAAGGAACCATTTCTTGAGCTTTACTAGGTCAAGGAGCAACGCTAAGTATTTTGCCTACATTAATTCACTTTCAGTTCTGAGAAGTAGGAGCTAGTTAACTTCATTAGAACATGAACAAAATGTGGCCAAGGTCACAGAGCTGGTTGGGGTGGAGCCAGGATTTGAGGTCCGGTCTTGCTTAACTTCAAGGTCCCTGCTTTTTTATAATGCTTAAGTGTTCTCCCTCAGCTGCCTCTTGGCTAGCACATTATCCTTTGCTATCCAAACACCACACCAATTGGGACACACTGTCTGGAAATGGTCTGACAGGGAGATTAAAAAGTGAAATCGGGGTTGTCCAAAAAACCTGGGACATGTGTTTTACATCGATGTATCACTGATAATTTACAGATGTCCCCGTCTGTAATATACTAATGCAATCGCCACTTAGCATCCTCAGATTCTTACTAAGGGAAGAGAGTCTAAACCAAAGAATTTGCCAAAACCCAGATCAACTCCTGGTAGGTATCCCATGCCGGGCTACATACGGTGGGAGATTAAAAGATTTTTTTTTTTTTTTTTTTCCTAATTAGTGTCTGTCCACAAAGAGTTCGTGCGCTACTAGGGAACTGTCTTGTCAAGGATTTCTTTGCAAGTAATTTATTAAGGACATGCTTCCAGGAGAAACTAGTAAGGGAAACAGAATAGGGCAGGAGAAGAAGACAAGCAAGGCAGCAATTTAAGATCAAGTTCCAGCCTCAGCTTGATCCAAAGGCAGCTCTGGAGCACAAATTACACAGTGAGTTGATCCCACCTTGAGGCAAGGGAGCTGGATTTTTATACCCCTGCACTGATCAGTCACTGGTTCCAGGCCTTCCTGGAGGGGGTGGGGGACATAACACCCAGCACTTCTGATTCCAGAGTGAGCCTGGGTGAAGTGGCTCTGGTAGATTAAGGTAGTTCTCTGAAGGTTGGAGGTGTGAGCCATTAGGAGGGAAGCACCCAGTAGCTGGGGGATGTGTACAGTGAACCAGTCAAGGGTCTCTGAAGGGATCTGGCAGAGCACCAGAAGCATCCACTACAGTCCACCCCTCGCAACACTCAGATTCACATGTTCTCACATTAAGTCTCCATCTTGTCATAGCTTATTCAAGATTCTAATTGGTCACAAATCTAGTGGGACAAACCACAGCCCTGGCTGCTGCAACTGGTCCCAAGATTATAACTAACATCCATCATCTCTCTTCTCTACCATCCATTCTAGACTCCTCTCATCCTCAACTAGCCCTTCTACCGATCTAGGGGTTTGCCTGGTGGAGTGACCCAAATCTTCATCCTTGAGGGATCCGAGCTCCTTGCTACCAGGTCTTTATCAGGCAGTGGTTGCCGCGACTGCCTATTTTCAGTTAAAAGTCGGCAAGAGAGACTGCAGTGAATCAGCTGAGTGCCAAACACATTCCTCCCCCATTATGTAACAGCAGCCCTGCATTCTTATGATGATTGGGGTCAGTTACCTCTGCCAGTATGATCATAGCTTTCTTTGCTCACATGGAGTCCAAAACAATAGGACTACAGCAGTAGCTTTAGGTTTAGTGTGAAGTATTCTCCCTCTGGGAACTAGAACCTCTAGACCCAATGCCCTAGAGTTGTGAGGACAGGAAGGATGGATTCCCCAAGCAGGTCACTGAGAGCGGCAGTGAGCCAGGCTACTCCTCTTTCCACCCCTGGGTTCCCAGACCCATGTATTCAACTCACTGGAGACAACACAACATAATGGCTTTTGGTTTAAGGCACACGCTGCATCCTGAAGGATGGTGCCCCAACCTCACAGGGTATCATTTCTAAGTTAGTGCCTTCCTCTGCCTTCAGAAGGTGGTTACAATATATTCTGCTAGAATGGTGTGGTATGTTGTGGCATCCATGGATCCCCTAGTCATTTGCCCATTACCATACCTCTTTGGGACAAAAAATGTTTTGTGAGATTCTGTGTCCATAAATCAGACCTTCTGAGACCTCAAATAGTGGATCTTATCAAAGCACTGCAGTCAGGAAAGGCAAATTTATACAATGAATTTGTATCAATCAGTCAGAACAAAATGCTGCCATTGCTAGGGTAAAAGGGGTCCTACATAATTAACTTGCCATCAAGGCTCTGGTTGGTCTCTTCAAGGAATGGACCTATAGTGGGGACTCAAAGTCGACCTCTGACAGGTCAGACATTCAGCAGTGGCAACAGCTAGATCAGCTGTAGTGAGAAGGAGCCCCAGGCTTTTGGACTCATGTGCAGCCTCCATTTTTGTTACTGTAGCAACAGTAACAAAAATGAGCCTTTACCTGCGCACGGTGATGAAGAGTGGCCCCCACTTGCCGCAACTAGAGAAAGCCCTCGCACAGAAACGAAAACCCAACACAGCCATGAATAAATAAATAAATAAATAAATAAATTAAAAAAAAAAAAAAGAGCCTTTAGGACAAGAGCCTTTAGGACAAGAACTGAGGTAGCTAACAACAAATGCTGGCTGACATCTATTGATGAGTTATCCTGCCCACCAGTTTGCTTAATGCCTCTTCTGCAGTCAGTGCTCCCTGGTGGGCATCAGTGTACAATACAAAGGTCTTCACTCCCATAGGTCCTCTTTCCCCAAACCTCCTTGCCCCCCATCTTCCAGTTGTGTGCCTTCAAGTCCCGTGACCAGCCTGTGGAGCCAGTGTCCATTGCCCGTAAGTCTATCTGTATCTTTACCTTGGGCCACCTCTCTCTCCACACACATTGGATCACCAGGTGCAATGCCCAAAGCTCTGCCTATTACAACGATTTATCTTCATTGGTCTCTTCAGAGCCACCTCTGGCTGGGGCTATTGTGCAGCTGTCCATTTTCAGTTTGTGCCAGTATACTGAGTCAACGCATCTGTGAACCAAACTTGGGATCTTTCCTCTATCAGCTGGTCATGGGGGATACCCCATGAGGCCATAGGTGTGAGCTGATGAAGATGTCTTGGTTGGTGGATAACATAGAGTCTGGGTCCCTACTTTGTGCAATTTACTCATGTGTTCTGGACCTGCTCAAGCCCAATTCCACCCAATTACATAGTCCTTGTAGTTGTTATTTCCTCTATTTCTCAAAAGCTAGAGACGTTGCACAAGCCAGTGCAGCTCCTTTCAGCTGTATGCCATCACAGCTCACCAAGAGTGAAAAAGTCTTAGTAACTTTAATGATACAAAGATATAGGATGCCACAACTAATGCTTGGTACATAAAAAATATTCTGCTTTCCTCTTTTTTTTAAGATAAAGGTGCTTTTGTCCATTTTTTTAAAATTTAAAATTTAATATTTATTATTTATTTTATTTATTTTTGGCTGTGTCGGGTCTTAGCTGTGGCAGGCGGGCTTCTCTCTAGTTGTGGCGTGCGGGTTTTCTCTTCTCTAGTTGTGGCACGCAGGCTCCAGGGCGTGTGGGCTCTGTAGTTGTGGCGTGCAGGCTCTCTCCTTGAGGCGTGTGAGCTCAGTAGTTGTGGTGCGCGGGCTTAGTTGCCCTGTGGCATGTGGGATCTTAGTTTCTTAGTTCCCTGACCAGGGATCTAACCCACATCCCCTGCACTGTAAGGCAGACTCCTTACCACTGGACCACTAGGGAAGTCCCTATTCTGCTTTCTTGATGCTTCATCATAAACTACTACTTAGAGGTTTGTTTGTATCAATATGTATGTCCTTAAATGTAAGTAAAATGAGATAAATTATTATATGCAATTTTCTTTTGTATAAAATAAAGATATGCTGATTTTCTAACAAACACAGAAAAAAAAAATACAGAATGCCACCTACCACCAGAGATGGGAATCTCCATTTTCATCTTGCTGGTGAATGAGCTGTATCCAGAATCCCTTTCTTAAAGTCAGCTTCCTGGGACTACTTATGGCACCATCTGTTTTAGGCAGGTTCCCCAGATGCAGACCCTGAGGAAAGGGTTTGTGTGTAAATAATTTATTAAGCAAGTTGCCCCAAGAGAAATTAGAAAGGGAGTAGGAAAAGCAGAATAGGGAACAAAAATTAGCCAGGCAAGGTTGTGATTTCAAGTAAAGTTCCAGACTCAACTTGAACCCCTGAGGAGCTTTTGAGAATAAACTGCCCAGCAGAGTTTATCCTGCCTGAAAGTAAGGGAGCTAGGTTTTAATACTTCTGCACCAGTCAGTCATTAGCTACGGGCCAAAATGGGGATTTGTAATTTCCCAGGTTGTTTTGGTTCTGGAAGCATCTGAATGAAGTGGTTCCAGGGGATCCAGGGTAGTGCTCTGAAGAAAGTTATAGATATGAACTCTTTGGAGCAGAGCCTGTAGAAACTGGGGGGTGGGCACACTGAACCAATAATGGGAACTTACAGGGATTTAGACAGAGAGCCACAATTGCTAAAGGAGCTAAGATTCACATATGGAAAACTGACATAGAGCTTCTGGTTGCTGACAAGATGGTAAACTAAGTTGCGCTTCTGCCTTCTCCCAGAATCTAACTCTGAAGAAACTGGTAGGGAGACATAGAGAGGTTGAGTCCCCATGTGTGTTGATGGGGGGCACAGTGCATGGATGTTCAGAGCATCAGAGAGATGGGTGCTATGGAGACTTTTGCTTCCCTCACTGCCCTGAGCAGATTATTGCCTTCTGTGATTAGGCTACATAAGATTATGACTTCCATCTTGCTAGTACACTCTCTCTACTGCATGTTTGGGTTGCATGTCTTGATAAAGCAAGCTGCCATGTTGGAGAGGCCCATGTGGCAAGGAAGTGGTGGAGGCCTCCAACATGCTGGCCAACAGCCAGCAAAGATCTGAGGCCCTCAGTACAATAGCCCTCAAGGAACTGAATTCTACCAGCATAAGCTTAGGATTCTTTCTGGGTTGAGCCTTCAGATGAGAACACAGCCCTGGCCAATACCTTGACAGCAGCCTGTGAGAGACCCTGAAGATAGTATCAGGCTAAACCAATCCCAGATCCCTAACCCACAAGAGCTGTGAGATAAGATGCATATGTTATTTCAAGCCACTAAGTCTGTGGCAACTGATTATGCAGCAATAGATAACAAATGCTAGCATTCTGCAGCTGGCCTGTAGGCTTGAGCATATCCTCCTTACAGATGGTTATCTGTGTACAGATTATAACTACCTGCTAGAATGCAGTGCCCACCTCTGGGTCTCCCTGCAGCAGCTAGGGTATTGCCCTGCACATAGCAGTCACACAGATAATGATTTCTAGGCAGGAAGTCCAGGCATTTATGATAATAACAAAAATGAATTGAGTCCTTACTATGTGCCAGGCCTTGTTGTAGACACTTTACAAATCTTAATTTATTTAATCCTCATTGATGGTCAGATTAGGTAGGCTCTTTTAGGATTTCCATTTTGGAGCAGAAAAATGAGCCTTGCAGAGGACAAATAACTTACCCAGGTCTGACGCTTGTGAGTGGCAGAGCTGGGATTCAAGCCCTAGGTAGCCTGGCTCCAGAGCCTGTGCTGCTCTCAGAACTGGGAAGAGATGGGGATCAGTGCCACACAAACATTGTCCTTTTCTGAAGCAACAGAAAGAATTCCAACCTGTCAGCCGCTGCTTGTCAACTGTTGGAGGGCAGGAATGTACCTTATTTGATATGAAATCTCACTTTTAATATTCAAAACATGGCTATAGTAGGAGCCTTAAAAGTTGGCTGAATGAGTGAGTGAGTGAATGAATGAATGAATGAGATGCCTTAAATAGGATGTGGAGAGAAAAGAAAAGGGAACGCACAGAGGCTCTATTTCTAGATATTACACCAGCAGACTCAGACGTCTCACCCCCCAACACGTTTCTTTCTTTGCAGTTGCTACCAATATTGCCTCTTCCGGTGCTTATCTGATAGCATGACTTAGGAAATAAGATGTGTTTTTCTTGATTTGGAATTGAGAGCAGAAAATAATTCATAAGAGGTAAGTGAAGTGGAAGGCGGCTATTGTCCCTAACAAGTGTGTTCATTTCTTACTGGTCTGACTGCACGTGCACACACAGAAAACCCAGGATTATATCTAATTCTGCATTTATAGCAGCTTATTACCTGCAGGGATAAGCAAGGTTATATAATGGGCTGGTTCAAAGAATGTGCTTGCTTGTATATGCAAATATCTGTCTAAATTGCTTAAAATAACAAGTTGTTTAACACCCGCCACTGAGGGAATTTGGTTTGAAATGTTCAAACATCACCCTTTATTAGGCCTGCCTACTCCAAGCACATGAAGTGAAAGATGGTTCCTTAGCCACACAATTTGTCCGAAGAAGGAAAGAAGCTCAAGTCTTGTCTCATATTTCATTGTTTTCAGGTGCTAGAATCAGAATAATAGTTAACAGTTTTTATGATTAAGTTGCTTTGGTTTCTTGACACAGATAAGGGAGAGTTTGACTATACAGTCATCCTTTGCTTAATAAAAGTGGACTCTGCCATTTTAGGCAGTGGGATTTGCTCCCTAATAAGATGGGAACGACTGAGCTTAATTTCCTTGGCCTTTTTTGGTCTTCTTCCTCTCTTTTAGTGCCATCCTGACTGAGCCACACAGATCTGGTCACATCACACCTCGGTTAAAACTTTGTACTGACTCTCCCAGTTCCCTCAGGACAGGGCACACTTCTTGGCCTGATATCCAAGGCCTCTGTCATCCAGTCCTTACTCCTCAGACTGACTTCATCTTTCAGAGGTTTTCCCCACCTTCCAGCCTCCGTATTCCCACCCTTCTGTTCTATTTTTGGTTTCTCAAATTTTCTATGATCGCCAAAGCCCTGGGCCTTTGCATTTGTGGTTCCCTCCATCTTGTTCCCCTTCCTTTCCTACCCACCCCTGAGCCGGGCCGGCCTCCACAGGTCCCCGCTAAGATATCACCGCCTGGGAAGCATTCCCTCCGCTGAGGCTCGGTGCCCTCCTCAAGGGTGCTATGGCTCCCGGCACAGCCCCACTGCGTTAGCGTTGTCTGATTCCCCTGCTGGACTCTGAACTCCTAGACGGGGTGTCTCGACACCCAGCACAGGGGCCTGGTTCACGCAAGAAACTAAAAACACTAAAATAAAAATCGGTTGAATGTATTTCTCATTACTCTCCTGTAACCTTTGTTTCTCTACTTCGAGCGGATCTAAATTGTAATTAGTCCAGTTTATACATGTCAATCCAAATGAATGACCGTTTACATAAAATAAAAGCTGTTAGCACAATAGAAAATTTTCCTGAAAACAAAATTAACTTTTGAAATTTTAACCACATGAAATTCATTGCTATAATGTAAAGTGCAAAAATTGGAAACCAGTTTCTCAAATGTTAGACCCCAGTACTGCTTCCAAATCCATCTATTTTCATTTCTTACAAACCCCCATCATTCTATGGGAATAAGCCCCCACAGACGATGTTGCCTCTCACCCTCCCTCCGCAACTTTTCTTAGAAAGTGTGACATGCATTTTTTTCTGCTGGCATAATAATGAAAGGAAGGGTAAATACAGTAAGATGTGCCTCATGTAGTGCTAGTACAGGACAGAAAAATAGCTAAGAAGATCTAAAAAATGCTTCTAAAATATAGTGTTTATTAGCAAAATTGATTTTTATTTAGAAGGGAATTCTCTCTGTGCTGGGCACACTCTTGATACCTCCTCAGCTATTATCAGCAGCAATAACAGTTTAGTCAAAGAGATGAGACTTGATAATTTGGGCATTCCTAATCGGACCCCAGTGCTCTCCAGAATGGAGGTGACTTTAAAACAAGTACTGGGAGTTGGGACTTTGTTATTATTTTGGAAGTTCTGGTGCACTTCGGTCTAAATACTTTGTAAACCATAAATCACTACTGTAGTTTTGCTCAGAGTCTTAAACTGCCTTTATCAGTTTGAATTTTTAGAGCCAGGGGGCCCAATTTGTACATTATGTAGTTATTCTGGGAAAAACTCCAATGTTTTCTGAACATTTTGTTCAGGAAACTGAAGTAGGCCTGACCCCACTTACCAGGACTGACTTCCCAGGTCTGCTGAAAAGGCATTCAATGGCTCACCAGGCAAGTCGGGAAACAAGAATAAAATGAAAGAAGAGAGCATAAGATATAGAGGGTGTATTAGCTTCCTGGGGCTGCCATTAGAAATTACCACAAACTTGGCGGCAATAGAAATCTATTCTCTCACAGTTCTGGGGGCCGGGAGTCCAACATCGAGGTGTCAGCAGGATTGGTTCCTTCAGGAGGCTCTGAGGGAGAATGCATTCCATACCTCTTCTTAGCTCCTGGTGGTGTGGGCAATCCTGGGCGTTCGTTGGCTTGTAGACGCATCACTCTGATCTCTGCTCCATCTTTACATGGCCTTCTCTTCTGTGTGTCTGTGTCTGTATCTCAAATCTCCTTTCTCTTATAAGGACTCCAGCTGCTGGATTTAGGGCCCACACTTCTGCAGATAAGCAAATACCTTATCCAGGTTGACCTTAAGATCTTTAACATCTGCAAAGATCCTATTTCCAAATAAGGTCACATTCACAGGTACTAGGGGTTAGGACTTCGACATATCTTTTGGGGGGATGTAATTCAACCCACTACCAAGGGAGAGTTCACCTGGGTAAAAACCCTTCATGCTTTGACCCTCCCAAGAGCTCTCTACATTTTGACCTTCTCAACTTTCTCCTGCAGCCACTGAGACAAATCCCTGCCTCTTGTCTGCACTATTTACAATAAAACCAGAATCTGAGATACTATTGTGAGGAGCTCTTGAAGACTGAAAAAGAGAAAAATAACCAAGAAACAAACAAGAAGGAAGACTGGTCCTAGAATCCTAAAAGATGGAACTTTAGAACTAGTGATGTATAACATGGCCCCTGTTTTTTTTTTTTTTGGTAAGGTTAGATTGTTTACTTGAGATTTTTCTTGTTTCTTTAGGTAGACTTGTATAGCTATAAACTTCCCTCTTAGAACTGCTTTTGCTGCATCCCATAGGTTTTGGATCGTCGTGTTTTCATTGTCATTTGTCTCTAGGTATTTTTTGATTTCCTCTTTGATTTCTTCAGTGATCTCTTGGTTATTTAGTAACGTATTGTTTAGCCTCCATGTGTTTGTGTTTTTTACGTTTTTTTCCCTGTAATTCATTTCTAATCTCATAGCTTTGTGGTCAGAAAAGATGCTTGATATGATTTCAATTTTCTTAAATTTACTGAGGCTTGATTTGTGACCCAAGATGTGATCTATCCTGGAGAATGTTCCATGTGCACTTGAGAAGAAAGTGTAATCTGCTGTTTTTGGATGGAATGTCCTATCAATATCAATTAAATCTATCTGGTCTATTGTGTCATTTAAAGCTTCTGTTTCCTTATTTATTTTCATTTTGGATGATCTGTCCATTGGTGTAAGTGAGGTGTTACAGTCCCCCACTATTATTGTGTTACTGTCGATTTCCTCTTTTATAGCTGTTAGCAGTTGCCTTATGTATTGAGGTGCTCCTATGTTGGGTGCATATATATTTATAATTGTTATATCTTCTTCTTGGATTGATCTGTTGATCATTATGTAGTGTCCTTCCTTGTCTCTTGTAACATTCTTCATTTTAAAGTCTATTTTATCTGATATGAGTATTGCTACTCCAGCTTTCTTTTGATTTCCATTTGCATGGAATATCTTTTTCCATCCCCTCACCTTCAGTCTGTATGTGTCCCTAGGTCTGAAGTGGGTCTCTTGTAGACTGCATATATATGGGTCTTGTTTTTGTATCCATTCAGCAAGCCTGTGTCTTTTGGTTGGAGCATTTAATCCATTCACGTTTAAGGTAATTATCGATATGTATGTTCCTATGACCATTTTCTTAATTGTTTTGGGTTTGTTTTTGTAGGTCCTTTTCTTCTCTTGTGTTTCCCACTTAGAGAAGTTCCTTTAGCATTTGTTGTAGAGCTGGTTTGGTGGTGCTGAATTCTCTTAGCTTTTGCTTGTCTGTAAAGCTTTTGATTTCTCCTTCGAATCTGAATGAGATCCTTGCTGGGTAGAGTAATCTTGGTTGTAGGTTCTTCCCTTTCATCACTTTAAGTATATCATGCCACTCCCTTCTGGCTTGTAGAGTTTCTGCTGAGAAATCAGCTGCTAACCTTATGTGAGTTCCCCTGTATGTTATTTTTCATTTTTCCCTTGCTGCTTTCAATAATTTTTCTTTGTCTTTAATTTTTGCCAATTTGATTACTATGTGTCTCGGCGTATTTCTCCTTGGTTTTATCCTGTATGGGACTCTCTGTGTTTCCTGGACTTGGGTGGCTATTTCCTTTCCCATGTTAGGGAAGTTTTCGACTATAATCTCTTCAAATATTTTCTCTGGTCCTTTCTCTCTCTCTTCTCCTTCTAGGACCCCTATAATGCGAATGTTGTTGCGTTTAATGTTGTCCCAGAGGTCTCTTAGGCTGTCTTCATTTCTTTTCATTCTTTTTTCTTTATTCTGTTCCGCAGCAGTGAATTCCACCATTCTGTCTTCCAGGTCACTTATCCGTTCTTCTGCCTCAGTTATTCTGCTATTGATTCCTTCTAGTGTAGTTTTCATTTCAGTTATTGTATTGGTCATCTCTGTTTGTTTGTTCTTTAATTCTTCTAGGTCTTTGTTAAACATTTCTTGCATCTTCTCGATCTTTGCCTCCATTCTTTTTCCGAGGTCCTGGATCATCTTCACTATCATTATTCTGAATTCTTTTTCTGGAAGGTTGCCTATCTCCACTTCATTTAGTTGTTTTTTTGGGGTTTTATCTTGTTCCTTCATCTGGTACATAGCCCTCTGCCTTTTCATCTCGTCTATCTTTCTGTGAATGTGGTTTTTGTTCCACAGGCTGCAGGATTGTAGTTCTTCTTGCTTCTCTGGCCCCTCTTTTTCACACATAAAATTGCATATATGTTCATAGAAAATGTCTGGAAGGATGGATACCAAAAAGTTGACAGAGGTAATCACTGGGTTTGGTGATTATGGGATCTTAAATTTCTTCTTTATGTGTATTTATATTTTATAATTTTAGGTAATTTTAAAACGTCTCTTTAAACATTAGAACCAATAGTTTATTAAAAGAGAATGAGATCCCAGGATGGTAAAGAATCATTCACTTGGTCTGGTTGCTCAAAGAGGCAATTGCTCTGAAATCAAGTAGAAAAGGTGGAACAGGGGTCAGCTGGCATCTTTCTCTGAATCTCCTTTCATTGGTATGAATTCCACGCACCATATCCTGCTGTTTGGTCACTATCTGGATAATCTTACTGAATTGTAGACATGAGAACTGGAAGAAACCATACAGATCATCATGAGAAAAAAGAGAAACCTAGAGAGGGTGGCACACTCTCCTAAGGCTCATGGACAGAGGGAGAGCTGAGACCCGGAGGCGGGGCTTCTTCTATTACTGCAGGAGGCTGCTATCAAGGTCTTGTACATGGACCACTGGACTAACACAAGTCATAGCATTTATTTCCAGTTCAGCTTCTAATGAATAAGCCATTGTCTATGCCAACATTTCTGAAGGCTTATTCATCGAACAATCACTGAATACCTGTACCCTGTCCCAACATATTCTGGTCACTGGGTATAAAGATGGAAGTCTTCAGGATCTACTTACTAAATGTCCCCAGGCCTAGCTAGACATTTTAATTTAAAGACATTTTAATAGAAAGGCCCAACTCTCCATGACTGAAGTCCCCAGTTGCTCTCCTGGGCATTCATCGCCCTCACCCTGGTTATTTTAGGGAGTCTCAAGATGGGGACATGAGGGTTAGGGTTTTGTTGGTAGTGTCTCACAGACATGTTCCTCACCCCCACCCCCCAGGACCTCATTTGGGAAGTCAATGTCCCAAAAACCATTTGAGGAGATATGATGGTTAATTTCATGTGTCAATTTGGTTAGGTCAGATATTCGGTCAAATACTATTCTAGATGTTTCTGTGAAGATATTTTTAGATAGGATTAACATTTTGACTAAAGCAGATTACCCTCCATATCCACTCAGTTGAAGGCCTTAATAGAAAAAGAAAAAGACCGACCTCCTGGAAGATGAGGGAATTCTGCCAGCAGGCTTGGACTTTGGACTCAACTACAACTCTTCCCTGGGTCTCCAGCCTGTTGGCCTACCCTGCAGGTTTTGGACTTACCAGTCTTTGTAATCATGTAAGCCAATTCCTTCAAATTCTCTGTGTCTGTCTCTCTGTTTCTCTCTCTCTCTCTCTCTCTTTCTCTCAACCTCTCAATCTCTCTCTCTCTTCCCCCTACTCCGTGGATAGATAGATTGATGGTAGACAGATAGATAGATAACCTCCCTTTATCATTATAGATAGATAGATAGATATCTAGATCGATCGATCTATCTATCTATCTATCTATCTATCTATCTATCTATCTATCTATCCTTCCTATTGATTCTGTTCTCTCTAACTCACACAGGAGGAGAACCATCAGTAGCACAAGCCCAGAGAACCCTATCTTCTTGCTACTCTAGGGACTAACTGTGCTGCTACTTCACAGCCACCCCCAGACCCTGCTGCTTTGTCCTGGGACAGAAATGGGAGGATGGATGCCACCCTCCTCGACTCTGTGTCAGGCTTGCTTGAATCAGCTAATATGACAAAGGGATGTAATGCCTAATGGCAAGAAGGACTTCTAAAACTTCTTAAAACATTTTCTTCTACTAAAATAAAACTACGAAAATAGCAAAATACGTAAAAATAGCATTAATAATAATTTATAGATTTAAAAGTACTCATAAAGACTCTTGCATACTTCTCCATTTTCCATATTTTACTGTCTGGACACTTTTCAGATTTGCCTTCCCTATGGTTTCACAATGATTTGCTTGTAAATCAACACTTTTTTGCAGATAATAGGCATGCTAAAAAGTTTTTTCTTCTATATTGGATTCTTCATCCACATATTCAGTGTGTTTGGCGCTTTTTAGCATGGATTTGTGGGGCTTCTCTCTCCTGTTCTATTGTGGTCCCAGGGGTATGAAATAACTTGAATAAAATAGTAGCCTTGGGCTTCCCTGGTGGTGCAGTGGTTGAGAATCTGCCTGCCAATGCAGGGGACACGGGTTCGAGCCCTGGTCTGGGAAGATCCCACATGCCGCAGAGCAACTAGGCCCGTGAGCCACAACTACTGAGCTTGCGCATCTGGAGCTTGTGCTCCGCAACAAGAGAGGCCGCGACAGTGAGAGTCCCACGCACCGCGAAGAAGAGTGGCCCCCGCTCGCCGCAATTAGAGAAAGCCCTCGCACAGAAACGAAGACCCAACACAGCCAAAATAAATAAATAAATAAATAGCGTTCCCTTTAAAAAAAAAAAAATAGTAGCCTCATTACGTATTATGTGAGAAAGGGGTTATTATCCCTATGGTACAGAAATGGAAACTGAGGTTCAGAGATGTCCAATAACTTCCCTAATACCCTTCAACTTGAATGTCCCAAGCTGGCCCTGAACCCAAGGCTATGTGGATCCAAGCCCACACTGACTTCCGTGATTTAGATGATTCGGATAATTTTTATTTAATTAGCTCAGCCTAGCTGAGCAGTGACTTGCCGAGATTGTGCCACCACACGCAAGGTCATTCAGCACCTTGTCCGTGTCCGTGATAACCCCACGGCATGGCCTGTGCTGTCTGTTCCTCTTAGATGTGACCCTGTTCTCCGCCTCCTCTCAAACTCAGCCAGCTGGTCGGTCTCCAGCCTTTGTTTACTTCCCCTCAGCTTCCTTGATCTTTCCCAAGGCTTCAGTGCTTCCTCTCCGCCTTCTGCTGTACCTCAGCTTTCTAGTCCTCGCTCCTAGCTGACTCCCAACAACTATCTTCTTCATCTGATTATTCTTAACGGAAATGAGTCTCATGTATATGAAGCAAAATTTTCATGGTTGCAAAAATGACACCGTTATTAGTCAGCACAAGTGACTGAACCCCAATTCAATCAGTTTTAGGGAATTAATTGGCTCAGGTACCTGGGAAGTCTGGGGGCGCTGCCTCCAGGCATGGCTGTATCAAGTGGCTCAAGCAATGACATGAAGAGTTTGTCTATCTTTTGACTTGGCTTGACTTCTCTCAGACAGAATCTCTCCAAGGTGGCAGCAAGAATGCCCTGGCATATCTAGGTTCCTATGATCCCTACCTCTCTTGATCTCAGGGCAAGAGAAAGAAACTCACCCCTACCCCACCCTCACCCCCAGCTCTCATACAAACCCCCATCATGATTTTGATTTACGCTGTTTGGGTTGCATAGCCATCCCTTTGGCAAAGGGGTGGGGACATGTTTGACAGCCTCAGGCACACGACGCAAAATTGGTGTAACGTTACCCATTACCTCTAGAAAGGAAAGCAGCAACTATCCACCTTGGGCCACGTAACAAACTTTCCCCGAGGAACACGCGTGACAGCAGAGGGAACACGAGTTCTCCACTTAACCCCCGTGATCACCACAGGCTGATATGGGAAGACTTACCCCCCATTTCCAGTTGGCTTGGGATGGGAGGGGGCCCAGCCTTAGAGCCAGGCAGGCCAGGAGAGAACAGCCAGAGGCCACAGGCCTCAGTATCCGGAAGCCCCTCCCTCATCATAAATGTCCCAGTGACCAAGGGGCCTGCCCAAATCCCTGGAGAGGAGGGTGGAGAGTGCCCAGTTGCTCCTCCACTTCTTCCCCTCCCCGGGCAACCTCAGGGACAGTTTTCAATACGCATATTCCCAATGTCCTTCTTTTTTCTCCCAGATCTAAATGATGATGGTGATGGCGCTGCTAATGACAGTGATTGCATAATTATATAAAACTAAAGCTTACTGAACACCCAAGTACTGCTCAAGATGCTTAAGAGGCATTAACTCATCTAATCCCCTCAACAACTCTGTTTTACAGGTAAGAAACTGAGGCATAGAGAAATTAAGAAATTTGTCCAAGATCACAGAGCTAGCAAGTGGAGAGCTGGGCTTTGCGCTCAAGCAGTCCCTTAACAGTTAATGAAAATGAATGTTAACTGAGCACTTGGTATGTCCCAAGTGCTTTATAAGGATTACCTTTAATTTTTACAGCAGTGCAACAATGCAGTGACTATTATCCTTACTTCACAGAAGAAGAGAGTGAGGTGTAGAAGAGGTAACTAACTCGCTCAGTCCCCAAAGCCTGCAGGGACCCACCCAGCTAAGTGGTTGGGAGCCGGTTCTGAACAGCCGAGAGATATATCTGAAGCTGCACTTTTGGAAAATGAATCTGGCGGCGGCGTAGAAGAGAGACTGTCTTTTCTCGGCTCAGTAGTACCAGCTGGAAGATCTGACCACAGAGCCAGCAAGGGGCAGAGCTGGGGTTAGAAACACAGCTGTCTGACTCCAGTGCTTGAGTTCAAATCCCCTCGGCCGAGTGGACTGAGGCTGCATAAACGCTTAGGCTCCACAGCCCTCGTCCCTCATCGTGGGTGCTCTTTTGCCTCATGGCCCTGCTGTGCTTCCTCTTGCTTTGAACCCTTCTATTGGCCCATCTCAGCAGCAGACAGCTCCTCTGAGTCGAATATGCTCAGAAAAGCCCAAATCCGCCACCAGTTGGAGCTGGTAAGGCTGCAGTACTTCCTGTTGAATTGGGTCCTGGGGGCAGAAACTGCAATATCATTTATACCCAAAGCTCTTTATTCGTGGGGCTTTACAAAACACCGAAGGCTGAGTCCTGTCTCATGGAGCCAACAGACCACAGACGTACATAAAATAACAGAGAAGGATAATAAAGTCTCTCCCCTCTCCTTACACCATAACTTCCATTCTGCCTGAACAGCCCCCGCCGCTGCCCCTTTTGTTTCTTTCATTACCTTCCTCCCGAGCAGGCTTATTACTGACATAGACGCCTAATTAACACATCAGGTTTCCCCTTTTCCAAAAAGTCTCGGAAATTTGCCTGTTCCATGATGCTGTTCACACGAAGCCCCCCCTGCCGTCTTTATTTGTTCTGCTTTTCGTCCTGGCTTGTATCATTTGTTTCTCTGTATTGAAAGCTTGTCAGCTCATGGAACCTGGCACGTATTAATTAGGAGGATGGTCCAGCGCACGTCGCAGCTTGATGGAAAGCAAGCCTGAGTGGGGAACTGGGCAGAGAATCAGAAATAAGCGGAAGCAAGCAGAAGTGGGAGACAGCTTAAGACCATGACCCAATTTTCAGGCCCAGGGCGACCAACAGGCAGCCTTTTGTTTCCTTTTTTTTTAATAACTTTATTTATTTATTTTTGGCTGCGTTGGGTCTTCGTGGCTGCGCACGGGCTTTCTCTAGTTGCGGTGAGCGGGGGCTACTCTTCATTGCGGTGCGCGGGCTTCTCATTGTGGTTTCTCTTGTTGCAGAGCACAGGCTCTAGGAACACGGGCTTCAGTAGTTGTGGCTCGCAGGCTCAGTAGTTGTGGCGCATGGGCTTAGTTGCTCGGCGGCACATGGGATCTTCCCAGACCAGGGCTCGAACCCTTGTCCCCTGCATTGGCAGGAGGATTCTTAACCACTGCGCCACCAGGGAAGTCCCAACAGTCAGCTTTTTGTGCCGTGATTCTTTACTTGGGCTAAGCCAGTCTTCAGCTTGTGCCATTAAAGCTCATATTGGGTCTCGCTTCTGTGCCTCCACCCAGTTTGTTTCCCTCTGCCAGGATGCCCTTCCTTCTGTCTTCCACCTCTCTGAGTTCCACTGATTTACAAGGCCAAGATGAAGCCCCATCTCCTCCAAGAATCCTTCCATGATTCCTCCAATCCTAATTAACCTCCATTTTCATGACACTCTTACAGTATTTGTATCACAGAATCTAGCCCTTGACTATGTAGTCTTCTCAAAGAGAACTGTCTCAGCCTCTCCTTCCCTCAGTCTGGAGAGAAAGAAAAAAAGGGTTCCTCCAGACACAGGTTGAATAAGAAAGAGGCTTGTTAGGTGTTTTGGGTCAGACGTACCCCCAGAGCAGTCCTGCAGCCACCACAACGAGGGCAGCAGGAGAAGAGCTCGGCAGGCACCTAAGATTAAACAGCAGCTACGAAGGGGAATCACCAGCCATTGTTCAAAAGTATGACCAAGTATACACACCTCCGCGTCTGCCAGCTGCAAAGGGTTGCCCACCCGTGAGAGAAGCAGCTCAACTGAAAACCAGCTTCTGCAATTTGAAGTGTCTGCCCTTAGAATTTTGGACTCATCTGAAATACCTATTCCTTGTCCTGTACACAGGTTTTAATACATGTGATGAACTATTGGGGGGTCTCTCTGATCCCCTCGAAATTCTTTTTCCATTTCTGGACGCCCTACCCTTGGCTTCTACGTTTGCATCCAATGGCCAGCACCAGTGACTCTCTTCAGAAGACTGGAATTTAGATTCTCCTGGGGGGCCCTTGGTCGATGACTGACTGGTACCCAACATGAAAGCCCAGCTCTCTGCCCAGAGTTGAGATCAAGTCTGTGGTGTAACTTATACTCCACGGCCGTCCCAGGGTCAGGCTGAGGCTCGGACTTGCCTGCAGTGGCTCCCTGGCTTGGCTTCTTTGTGTTCTCTGTCCTGCCTGTCTGTCCTCCCACTCCCACCCCATCCTCTCTGATTTTCCCCAGGGAGCAACTCCTTTAAAAATTCCTTGCACATGAATCTTCATTTCCGAGTCTGTTTCTGGGAGAACCTGACCTAGGATAATACGTACGGTGTGTTTTTTCTTTGGTCATTGGCAGTCATACACCCCACCCCACCCTGCCAGTTCCACATCTTTGAGTGATGATTGTCATTCTCTTTGAAGTAGCCCTCCAGGACCCAACTCCAAGTAAGTTTCGCTACAGAGCCCATATTTCACGTTACATCATTGCAAACGTGCCCTCCAACCCAGTAAAAATCCACCCAGTCACTCCTAGGTGATGTGATAGCAGATACGCAGTCAGAAACTGATTTTTACTTATTCCATTTAGAAGATAAAATGTATCTTATTTTTTCTTCTTGGACTTTCCCCATTTAAAATAATTTCTATGTAATACATTTAAGGACATCAATGTACTAAAATGTTTTGTCTGTGAAAGAGAGGAACCATTAGGACCAAAAGGAGTCACGGAGCTTGTATATATAATTAAGACAATGATGGTTACTTTCGACCCTGGGTAAAGGTTTCGTTTCATTTTTATATCCCAAAGTTTGCAAAGATAACCAATTAAATGTCACCTTTCATCGTCCTAGAAAACAGTAATACCTTCCCCCTCTGTGACTTTGGATGCTGTCAATGGAGTCACTGATAGATTTCATCCATCTTTCTAGATCCAGCATTCCTGATATTGTGCCTCAGCACATTGTGCTTCAGCACCCCTGGCCCTGCCCTAAACTCTTCTGATAAGCTACCAACGAAGCGAAGGAAACATTTACCTTTCTGTTCTTGGTCACAATCACTAGACTCTTCCTAACTTCATTAAAATCTATCCCTAAAACCCCACCAGCATGTTGTCACCTTTGTTGCAGGTGTGCATGTTCACTTCCTACCTCTCCAAGCCCAAGGCCAAGTCTTGTAGTTCTGTGCTCCCCTATTTTGCTCGGCACGGGTCCAAAGTCACACCTGCCCAACGCATCAATCTCATGGGAAATGAAAGTCTATCAAGCCAGGCAAATAGGGTCTGTACAAGAGTCAACCTATTCATGGGTCCAGGCAACTTTGCAAGCTAGAGCCTCAACTGGCAGCTGCAATGTACTTTTCTACAATGTAATTTCTCACACTCCTTTAGCTATCTGCTGTAAGGTGCACTTGGTTTTCTTTCTAGCTCTATCGTTCTACAACTTGATCCCTTTTCCTGCCTCCCTGAGATATTTAAGTCCTCCTGAACTCAAGGATTTCAGTACTTCAGATTTCTAAGAAAGGCAGTTTATTAGGAAACCTGTGTTTACTCAAGTATGTGGCAAGTCCCACTTGGCCAGCAAGCTAAGTGTGATTCCTTGAAATTTTCTTCCAAGCATGGACTCCGGGGAGCTAAATGTAACATTTAGTCATCAATAGGATAATTTAGGTTCATTCTTTCTACTTGACTTCTAAGAAGGGATTGGAGTTCACGCTGGTATTCTCTAGAAAATGGAACTACCTTCCCACCCTGTAGAGGTATGTTATTATTGAAAGAGCCACCTATTTCCTGCGCTGGCTTCCTCTATGCTTTGGGACTTAGGCACAGTGCCTCTTCAGACGTGCTGACTCTTTATGGCTTCGACAATGTAATAGTGGATAAATGCCGTTGGCCGTTTACCATTTGGGATTCAGCTCCACGTCTGGATCTTGTTATGCAGGCATTTTCAGAGCATTACAGCTCAGCTGTGAAAGCACTCTGGCTTAAAGCGAAAATGCAGTAGAACCTTGCTAATCTAACAGCTTAATCACACTTACCACCCCTTCACAGCAAGGACTTAATAGTAAGACTCAAAGAGAGGCTCCATGTCTTCAGAATGCACAGGAACACATTCTCCTGATGACTGTGTTATCATAAATAATCTCCAACTTTGCTTATTGAAGCAAATGAGACATTACTTTACCGCTGTGCTATCCTTTTAATGCAGCCTTCAAGGATAGCTTCAAAATGCTGGAGAACTTGACTGAGATATTCTGGCTAATGCCTTGAATTCTATCCTTCAGTACCAAGACTCTGTGAAAAGGTATTGTGATCCTGGGCCATTTCGTGTCTTCAGGTGCCTGAAGACAATCTTTAGAGGAATGTTCTAAACGAGGAATGTTTGGATTTAGATATGGAAATTCACACATATATAATTCTAATTATTTGGCCAGAGTAGGTTGGTCCATTTTCTCTCCCTGTGGTGGGGAGGGACGCTTTCCTATGCATAATGAAGTTGTTTCCAGTTATCTCTAAACGATTTCCATGGCATATACTAGATAAATTTGTTTGCTATTTACCATCTCGCCATTCATAAAACAGAGAGTGTGTTTCCAAAAGAAGAGAGACTGAAAAAGTGACCTATTGTTATTTTTGAAATCTAACTGATCTCACCTAAATTCTACTATCTCTAACCAGGAAATTACAGTTGAAAGTTTCTGTGTGTGTGTGTGTGTGTGTTTGTGTGTGTGTGTCCAAAATCGTTATACTCTTCTATATGAGGAAGTTTTTTACAGATTCCAGAAGGCAGCCCTCAGTAACAAAGTTTAATGGAGATACAAGAGGGAAAAGTTGATGGCTCATGTTTACAAGTCCCCATGAAAATGACTACCAATCTATCCAACGAATATGTTTTCTACTGAGTATAGTGCTTGAATCTGAGTACAACATAAATACCTTGTACAGATGGATATGGCCATTTTAGTGACTTAAAATGTCTTGATGGTTTGGGTTATAATCCAGTGTCATGCAGGCTTCCCGTACATGGGGCTTTAGAATGCCCAGTCTCTGGTTATTTCAGAATAGGGTCTAGGTATGTGACTTGCTTTGTGGAGATCCCTTATTTTTTGGCAACAGGTTGCTCAAGACTTCCAAAGTAATTGGTATTCTCTCTTGTTACTTCGTCTATTCTAGAGATGACATTTGTCAAAGATGGAAAAGACACCTCAGAGTTTTGCCCTGACTCAAGTTGTCCCAAGTGATGCCAATTTAACATCACTCCTTATAAATAAATTACTACAGACCCAATCATAAGAACCAAAGGTTTTCTTCAAGAAAAGGGTATTTTTCCATATATGCAAATTGAGCCAGATATTTCTCTTGTCAGAAACTCAGCATCATTGCATGTGGCAGGAGAAACCTCAGCAGTAATCCAGTATTCCAAAGAATTCTTAGCTGATACCTTAACCTTTGGGGGAAGGAATTCCTAGGAAATCAGTGGAGAGTGACCGCTGAGGTCCGCATCTCAACTTTTCTGGGTTTCATGATCAGTATGATCTTTCCAAGTGAATTCTTGGGAGTCTACAGAAAATCTGTTGCAAATTTAAAAATAATCCTTTACAAACATATGTGAAATTATGTCCCTGCCTTGCTCAAAACATTCCCCTGACTTCCCATGACATTCGGAAGAAAATTCAGTCTTCACCATGCCTCCAGGTTTCCTCATGGCTGGCCTCTGCTTGAACCTGTGGCATCCTTGCCCTCCCTCATGGGCTTCAGTCACCATGGCCTCCTTGATATTCCAGCCTCCAGCCTCGAGCCTGTGCACTCACCGTCCCCCTGCCAGAAGCGCTCTTCCCCCAGATGACTCACCCTACACCTGTGACTTGTTCCCTCATTTGGTCTCTGCTCAGATGTCTCCCCTCCTCAGAGAGGACCTCCCTGAACCCCCGTTATGGGCTGAATTGTGTCCTCCCAGAATTCATATTGAAGCCCTAGCCCTCAGCATCTCAGAATGTGATTATATTCATCAATAAGGCCTTTAAAGCGGTGATTAAGTTAAAAAGGGTTTGTAAGGGCGGCCCTAATTCGATATGACTGGCGTCCTAATAAGAATAAGAGATTAGCACAGACAAAGACACACAGAGATGACCAAGTGAACACACAGTGAGAAGATGGCCATCTGTAAGCCAAGGAGAGAGGCCTCAGAAGAAACCAAAACTGCTGGCACCTTGATCTTGGACTTCTAACCTCTAGAAATGTGAAAAAACACATTTCTGTTGTTTAAGCCACTCTATCTGTGATATTGTGTTATGGCTGCCAAGCTAATACACTCCCTCAATCTAAGGGCCCTTCCCTGACTACTCTCCCCCATTCTGTGGTTTACATCTCTTCCTAGCCCTTGAGAGTACGAACTTATTTATTTATTTATTTAATTTCATTTTGTTTCATTTCATTTTTTTCTTTTCCATTATGGTTTATCACAGGGTATTGAATATAGTTCCCTGTGCTATACGGTAGGACCTTGTTGTTGATACTTTTTAACATTGAGATTTAATTGACATATAATATTATATCAGTTTCAGGTGTACAATGTAATGATTTGAGATATATATATATATATATATATATATATATATATATATATACTGTGAAATGATCACCATAACAAGTCTAGTTAACATTCACCATCGCACATAGTTACAATGTTTTTCTTGTGCTGCGAACTTTTAAGGTCTATTTACTTTCTTAGCAACTTTCAAATGTACAATACAGTATTACTAACTACAGTCACCGTGCAGTATGTTTCATCCCCAGGACTTATTTATTTTATAACTGGAAGTTTGTACCTTTTGACCACCTTCACACATGGTAGGTGTTCAGTAAATATTTGCTTAATGAATTAATAAATATATTAAATAATGCACAGTAGTCTAGCTCTACAATAACTCTACTAGGAGCTTTGAGCCATGTATAAGTACAGATATTAAGGTCTTGTGTTTCAATCAAATGAACCAACTTATTCCCTAAATGTATAGAAACCTGGATTGAAATGGTTATAATCCTGGCAGTCACCTCGAAAATGACATTCAAATGAACCTAAGAACTAGAAAGGTACTAAGTGGAAGCTGTGAATATGATATCAAATCCAAGAACATAAAATGGTTTTTGTTTCTGCTTTCTGGTCATTATACTATATTTGGAATAGTTAGGAAAAAACACACAACAAAGAAGCTAATGTTCTAAAAGGCAGAGATACTTGAAAGTCTTTGAACACCTCACCAGAAATAATTTAACCCAATAAGATTAAAATTCCAGATCAAAGGTAGCAAAAATACAGAAAGGGAAGAAAGACAGTTGTAAGACCTCCCATTCCCACACACGTTTACCACCACGCCAATAATTAGTAGACGTGGGGTTCCCATAGCAAATAATTTCCATTTCCACCACCTGTAAGGAATAAGCATTACATCAATGTTCTCGGAAACATAGCTGGTTTCCATCACTCATGATCTGATTGGTCTAGGAACAGATAAACAATAGAGAAAAAATAATGATACACAAGGATGAATCTTTACCATCATATAATCAATCAGCAAACATGTATTGACTACCTGCTACTATTTGAAATTCTATCCATGGTGTCATAGGAAAATCCAACATTATATTCAAAAGCTTCATGTGATTTATGTAGTCAAGCAAACCTACATTAAATGGATATTAAGCCCCTCGCAGGAATGTAAGCCAGGGCCATGACAGTGATTCACCTCTGTATTTCAAGATCCTTACACCTAGCTAGGGCTGCATTAATATTTGTTGAATGCATAAATGAATATCAAAATAGAAGTAAAAATATGGCAGTGGCTCAGTTTCTTGAGTGATCCATGAGTCATGAATTCAAAACTGTTAGAATCTTTAAAAGGACTTTGGTCAGCAAGCTTTGTAGGGAAAAAACAGGCTACTGGACGTCCAATCCAAAGATAAAGATTCCCTACACTCAACCTCGTGGTCAAATATCATCCAGTGTCTACCACTGACTGCTTTACTGGCAGCGGCAACAAATGTCCGTTATTTTGGTCTGTCCTTCATGGACTCCCTCCTTCTTTGAATACCGACATCTCAATTTGCCTTTCTCACTCTTGATCCACACAGTTTAGGTGGAGCCAAACCCTCTCCCCACCCAACGAAGATGGTCAATTGGCTCAGGTCAGGCCAAGCCAAGGTTGCCTTTCACTTGACCACAGTGATTGGTTTAGGGATATTAGGTGACTCAAGACAGGTCCATAAGACTCAAGGCCAAATTCATGCTGGGACTTTAGAGGGAAAAGCCCTGTCTTTTTACCGAACTCTAGACTTTATTTATTTATCTTCGTTTCTGTGCGCCAGCTTTCTCAAGTTGCGGCGAGAGGGGGCTACTCTTCATTGTGGTGCGCGGGCTTCTCAATGCTGTGGCTTCTCTTGCTGCGGAGCATGGGCTCTAGGCACGCGGGCTTCAGTAGCTGTGGCGCACAGGCATAGTTGCTCCGCGGCATGTGGGATCTTCCCAGACCAGGGCTCGAACCCGTGTCCCCTGAATTGGCAGGCGGATTCTTAACCACTGCGCCACTAGGGAAGTCCCAAACTCTAGACTTTTAGATGTAGGCCTGATGCTAGTCAGTTTAACCATGTTAGCAGAGAGGTAGGCAACTCTAGAGGTGGAGAAAATGCGTGTGTGTGTGTGCGTGCACGCACGCTCGTGCCTGGGTGCGCACACGCATGCGCATGGTGGGGGGAGAGGGAAAGAGAAAGAAAGAGAGAGAGCATGCGCGAGAGAGCAGGCGAGCCACCATTTAGTCACTTGGATACAGCCGTGCCTGAAACTGGATACACACCACCGATAAATTCCCATAGTGCTTCAGCAAATTTGTGTTGGTTTCCCAGGCTTTCTAGCAAAATAACTTGAATAACACAACAACACACAGCAAGCCTCAAACTAGTCTGCTTCTCAGTGGAACATCCCATGGTGAAAGTAGTTGTCAAGAAAAAGGAATACAGTAGACTGTTTAGTCCCTTGAAAGTTTTTTGTTCTCTCCGTCTGGACTCGAGGCTTCTGTCGCAACCATGCTTCACCAGATCATCATTCAGGCCAAGAGGCGTCCTAGCTTGATCCCCATCTTCATATTTACTGGAGTGGGAGGTACTGGAGCAGCACTGTATGTCTTGCGCCTGGCATTGTTCAATGCAGATGTCAGTTGGAACAGAAAGAATAACCCAGAACCCTGGAACAAACTGGGTCCCAATGATCAGTACAAGCTCTACTCAGTGAATGTAGATTACAGCAAACTGAAGAAAGAAGGTCCAGACTTCTAAATGAAATGTTTCACTATAGAACTGCTTAGAATGAAGTTCTTCCAGAAGCCACCTGCACAATTTTTCACTTAACCAGGAAATATTTCCCCTCTAAATGCACGAAATCATGTTGGTGTATGGTGCTGGGGTTTACACGGATTAATAAAGAGTCTGAAACTTGAAAAAAAACAAAAGAAAAAGGACTACAAATTTATGGACAAGCATGGAACTGGGAAAGTTACCTCCCCTCTCTGTGCCCAAGTTTCTGCATCTGTGAAATGGGGATAATAATAAAACCTCCCTCGTGGCATTATTGTGACTAAATAAGCCAATAAGAAAAGTGTTACATGAAAGTATCCCAAATGTTGGTACCATTGGTACTATTATTAGTTATTGTTACTATTATTGTTATTTCCGTCGTAAAAATGATTATATCAGTGCTAGAGTTCTATTGCTCTATGTGAAGGCTCTACTTTGGAGTCACATTTGAATTGTTACCAAGTGGAATTAACTACCCATAGGGTCTATTATTGGATAAATTGAGCATTTATTCAATCATTCAGAAAGGAAATCCCGGCCAAAAAAAAAAAAAGAAAGAAAGAATTACAAAGGGACTTCCCTGGCGGTCCAGTGGTTAAGACTCTGCACTTCCAGTGTAGGGGGAGCGGGTTCGATCCCTGGTCGGGGAACTAAGATCCCACATGCTGCGGGGCCCCCCAAAAAAGGAAATCCACATCCAAGTCTGGGATCTGGCCTGATTCCTGAATCCACAGGGATCACCTGTGGACAAATAGGAGACCCCTGGGGGACAGGGTCCTTATCACTACAAGAGCCTGTAAGGACCAGGGGGCCTGTGGCTCCATCTGCACCTGTGGAACCAGGCAAATTTCCCTTCTCTGTGGAATCCAGTAGGGAAACGAGTATTTTTAAGGGAACGGAGGGAAAAGGATAATGGTAGCTTTAGCTTGAATCTGAGGCTGCTGTAAGAGAGAATAACAGTGTTGGTAATTTCTCCTTCCAGTTTAAGCACTTTGGTGAAGTGCCTTCCCCTAAATTAAACTGGGAAGTAAGAAAAAACTAGTTCACATGCCAGCATACAGACCCACAGGCCCACTTGGCTACAGATTTCTAGCACACGGGAGTTGTCTTAGAGGAGAACTGGGGAACTGGGCCAGACTGCAATAGCAGAATTTCCCTCCGCTGCAGAAAAAAAGAAAAAAGAAAAAGAAAATGAACTTCAGTCATCTCAGTCAAAAATGTACTGAGGTTTTTTTCCCACATCCTTTATCTCTCTCCTCTGTCTCTTCTTCCTCCTTCTCCTCCTCCTCCTCTTTTTAAGAAAAACTGTGGTAACATATACATATAAAATTTACCATATTAATCATGTTAAAGTGTGTAGTTCAGTGGCACTGAGTACTTTCACATTGTGCAACCGTCCGCACCATGCATCTTCAGAACTTTCTCATCATCCCATCCTGAAACTCTGTCGACATTAAACACCAGCTCTCCATTTCCCCTCCTCCTAGCCTCTGGTATCCACTATTCTACTTTCTGTTTCTATGAATTTGACTGCTCTAGGTCTCTGATATGAGTGGAATCACACTGTATCTGTAGTTTTGTAACTGGATTATTTCACCTAGCTTAATGTTTTCAATGTTCATGTTGTGGCATGAGTCTGAATTTCCTTCTTTTTTAAGACTGGATAATGTTCCATTGTATGTATCACATTTTGTTTATCCATTTATCTGTTGACGGACACTTACGTTGCTTCCACCTTTTGACTCTTGTGAATAATGCTCCTATGAACATGGGTGTACAAATATACATGTTCCAGTACCTGATTTCAATTCTTTTGGCTATATGCCCAGAAGTGGAATTGCTAGATTATGGGGTAAATCTACGTTTAATTATTTGAGGAACCATCACACTGTTTTCCTTAGCAGTTATACTGTTTTCTATTCCCAGTAGGTATGCACCATGGTTCAATTTCTCCACTTCTTCACCAGTATTTGTTATTTTCTGTTTTTCTTTTTTTAAAAAATAATGGCCGTATTAATGGGTGTGAAGTGGTATCTCATTATGGTTTTGATTTGCATTTCCCTAGTGACCAGTGATGTTGAGCATCTTTTCATGTGTTTAGTGACTTTTTGTATATCTTCTCTGATGGAATGTCTATATATTCAAGTCCTTTGCTCATTTTTTAATTGAGTTATTTGGTATTTTATTGTTGAGTTGTAAGAGTTCTTTATATATTTTGAATATGAATATATTATGAATCCCTTATCAGATATATGACTCACAAATATTTTATCCTGTTTCCTGGGTTGGCTTTTCATTCTGTTGATAATGTCCTTTCATGCACAGAAGTTTTAAATTTTGACATAGACCAAATTTATCTATTTTTAATTTTGTTACCTATGCTTTAGGTGTCATATCCACAAAATCATCACCAAATCCAATGTCATGAAGTTTTTTCTTTATGTTTTCTTTGAAGAGTTTTATACCTTTGACTCATGTTTAGGTTTCTGATCCATTTTGAGTTAATTTCTGTATATGGTGTAAGGTCCAACTTCATTCTTTGGCATGTGAATATCCAGTTTTCCTGTCACCATTTGTGGAAAAAAAAAAAAAACCCACAATGTTTAGTTTTGAAAAAACTCATAACTGTGAGGTGTAAAATCTTTTCTCAGTTCTTTTAGTGTTTGCTTTGTGTATATGAAGCTCTGTGAATAGGTATATACACATGCAGAACTGTTATGTTTTTTAAATGAATGATCCTTTATCATTGTGAATTGTCCCTCTTTTTCGCTGGTTATATTCTTTATCCTGAAGTTCACCTTGTCTGATATTAATGTAGCCACTCAGCTTTCTTATTATTAATGTTTGTATAGTATACCTTTTTCCATTCCTTTATATTTAAATTAGATCTCCTGTAGGCAATGTTCGATTGGGTTTTACTTTCTTATCCAGTTTGACTTTTAATTAAAGTATTTTTATTTAATGTAGTTTGTGATATGGTTGGATTTAAGTCCAACCTTACTATTTTATCTTCTACTTGGTTATTTGTATTTTTTTCCTCTTTTCATGCTATCTTTTGGATTATTTTTAGATTATTTTTTCTCTCTATTGGCTTATTATCAATATCTACTTGCCTTATTTTTTTGATGGAGTATAGAGTTCACAATAAGCACCTTTAACAACACAGTCTACTCTCAAATCGTAATAGGCCACTAATATGTACCCTAAGAACCACACAATAGCTGTACTTCCATTTCTCCCTTGGGGTCCTTTAAACAATTGTTGTCATTCATTTTACTTCTACATATATAATAACCCCCACAATACACTGTTATTATTTTTTTCCTTAAATGTTCCTTAAATGGTCAATTCTTTTTAAAAGAAAATTTTAAATTAGGGAGACATTTATTTTGTATTTATACACACATTCACCACTTCAGGGTTCTTTCCTTCGTGTAGAGCCAAGCTTCCAAATGGTATCACTTTTCCTTCAGCCTGAAAAGTTTCCTTTAACATTTCTTATGGTGTAGGTCTCCTGGATAAAAAGCCTTGTTTTGTTTTCATTTTGAAGATTATTTTTTCTAGATATAGAATTCTACTTTACCCTTTTTTTTCCCCTTCCAGCTCTATAAGAACACATTTTCCTTGTCTTCTAGCTTGCATTGTTCCTGACAAGAAGTCTGTGAGCATTCTCGTCTTTGCTCTGTATATGTAATATGTCTCTTTTTCTGCTCCTTTTAATAACTTGTTTATCACTGGTTTTCAGTAACTTGATAATGATGTATTGTGATGTGTTTTTATTTGTATATTTTCTGCTTGGGATTCATTGAGCCTCTTGAATCTGTACATTTATAGTTTCCATTAAACTTGGGAAAGTTTTGGCCATTATTTCTTCAAATAGCATTTCTGTCCCCCCTTTTCTGGTACTCCCATTTTATATATGTTAGACCACTTAATCTTGTTCCACAGGTCACTAAAGCTCTTTTCATTTTTTTCAGACTCTTTTTCTTCTCTGTGTTTCAGCCTAGATAGTTTCTTTTGCGATTTCTTCAAGTTCACTGATCTTTTTTTCTACAGTGTCCAATCTCTTGTAAAACTTGTCCGGTGAATTTTTCACTTCATTTGGTTCCATTGAAATTCCATTCATTTCTTTTTTTATAGTTTATATTTCTCTCCTCAGTATGATCATGTTATCCTTTGATTTCTTAAACATATTAATATGAGCTATTTTATAGTTTTTGTTTGATGATTCCATTATTGCTATCATTTCTGGGTCTGTTTCTTTTGATTAATTTTTCTCCTGATTATGAATCATACCGTCTTGCTTCTTTGAATGTTTAGTAACTTTTGACTGTGATTTAAAATTTTGTAAAACTAATTAATTAGTTTATTTACTTTTGGCTGCATTGGGTCTTCACTACAGCACGCAGGCTTTCTTTAGTTGCGGCGAGCAGTGGCTACCCTTCGTTGTGGTGCGCGGGCTTCTCATTGCAGTGGCTTCTCTTGTTGGGGAGCACGGGCTCTAGGCACAGGCTTCAGTAGTTGTGGCTTGAGGGCTTCAGTAGTTGTGGCTCATGGGCTTTAGTAGTTGTGGCTCGAGGGGTCTAGAGCGCAGGCTCAGTAGTTGTGGCTCAGGGGCTTTGTTGCTTCGCAGCATGTGGGATCTTCCTGGACCAGGGCTCGAACCCGTGTCCCCTGCATTGGCAGGTAGATTCTTAACCACTGCACCACCAGGGAAGCCCCTTGATGTAATTTTAAACTTCACATCGTTTTGTGTCTGGTTTTCATTGTCTTTCTTTAGAGTATTGATGTTTATATTGGCAAGCATTAATTTACTTATGGACTAGCTTAATTTTTTTTATTTTCAAGCTTTGTTAGGTCGAATCTAGAACATCCATTGTTTTAGGGCTAATTTATCTCTACTACTATGGCCTAACTGTTCTGAGGTCTCTAGTAAATGCCTCAGCAGTTGTAATAAGCAAAATAATGGCCTCCCCAAATGTCCACATCCTAATTCCTGGAACCTGGGAATAATTAAGTTAAATGACAAAGGGGAAATAGGGTTTAAGAATTAAGTTTTGCTAATCAGCTGACTTTAAATTAGGGAGATTATCCTGGATTATCTAGGTGGGCTCAAGGGTCTTTAAAAGCTGAAGAGGCGTAAGTCACTTCCTCTTCCAGACCCCCAGATTCCCGTTCTGTTCCCCAGAAAAAAAAAAAAAAAAAAGCTGAAGAGGGAGGCAGAAGAGAGAACCAGAGAGACAGAGTGTGAGAAGGACGCAGCTCAGTGTTGTTGACTTTGAAGACAGAGGAAAGGGGCCATGAGTCAAAAAAAAGTGGGTGGTTCCTAGGAGGGAAAAAATGCAAAGAAACAGATTCTTCCCCAGATCCTCCGGAAAGGAATGCATCATACCCGCATTTGAGTTTTACCCCAGTGAGATCTGTGTCAGACTTCTGTTCTACAGAACTGTAAGTTAATGAATTTGTGTTGTTTTAAACCACTACATTGAGAGTAATTTGTTACAGCAGCCGTAGAAAACCAAGGCAGTGGTCAGTGAGATTTCTCCACACTGACTGGGTGGAACTCAATTGTCTTCCAGATAATTGTGAACGCTGAGAATGTTTCTGTTTATGGCTCCCTCATGGTTCTTTCACCTTGTTTTGTTTCCCTTCCCTCAGGGATTATAGTCCTGCTGTCCAACATCTGAAAATAATTGTATCATATATTTTGTCCAGTTGTCTAGTTGTTTATGGCAGGAAGGGAACAAATAGTACTGGTTATTCCAACATGGCTAGAGGCAGAATATAATGTGTGCAACTCTGCATATTGAGAAACAAATTTATATAGCATGACTTTTTTTTTTAACATCTTTATTGGAGTATAATTGCTTTACAATGGTATGTTAGTTTCTGCTTTATAACAAAGTGAATCAGCTATACATATGTTCCCATATCTCTTCCCTCTTGCGTCTCCCTCCCTCCCACCTTCCCTATCCCACCCCTCTAGGTGGTCACAAAGCACGGAGCTGATCTCCCTGTGCTATGCAGCTGCTTCCCACTAGCTATCTATTTTACATTTGGTAGTGTATATATGTCCATGTCACTCTCTCACTTCGTCCCAGCTTACCCTTCCCCCTTCCAGTGTCCTCAAGTCCATTCTCTAGCTCTGCGTCTTTATTCCTGTCCTGCCCCTAGGTTCTTCAGAACCTTTTTTTTTTAGATTCCATATATATGTGTTAGCATACGGTATTTGTTTTTCTCTTTCTGACTTACTTCACCCTGTATGACAATCTCTAGGTCCATCCACATCTCTGCAAATAGCACTATTTTGTTCCTTTTTATAGCTGAGTATTATTCCACTGTATATATTACCACATCTTCTTTATCCATTCCTCTGTCAATGGACATTTAGGCTGCTTCCACGTCCTGGCTAGTGTAAATAGGTGCATGCATCCTTTGGAATTCTGAGCAAACCCCAAATTTAAAAGATTAACCACAATAGTTTACTCCTTGCGTGTGTAACAGTTTGACATTGCTTCCTCCACACAGTCATTCAGGGACCCAGGATGCTAGGTCTCCCCAGCGCAAGGTGGAACATTGTAACAACAATATAGAGAATTCCTAACGAAAGGAATCATCATAGTTCCCATTCATCGAGTGCTTCCTGAGTGCCAGGCACTGTACTGAGACTCACCATTCCGTCCTCACAACAACACTTTGTGAAGAAGCCAGGGCTTGGAAAGGCTCACGCCCAATTTTGCCCAACCACAAGCCAGATTCTTAATCATTCCACTCTACATCAGCTTCGTGATTTATGCTGATGTTGCGTTCCTGAGAAGTGACAGTTAATTCAAAAACATGTAGAGCAAAAATGAATTTTCTCACCAGAAGTGAAGGGAAAGAAATGCAAGAGAAATGCTCTAGTAGACTGCAAAAGATTCCAGTCATGTAAATGTTTTTGCTCTATTGCATTAATATGAACAGTAAATAAGCAGTTTATGGGGAAAGTTGAATATATTAAAATTTATTCATGGAATAAAATAGCCACCAAGAAAAAAATAGCCACTGACTAATGGAGCACTGGCCAATATAGCCTGCAAATGTGAGTATGCAAGTCTCCATTTTCTACATTATGAGAATTTTAATGTGTGAAGTCTCTCATCACATTACTGGTGTTCCCAGCCAAACAATCCTGTTACTCTTGGTGGCCCTGCTTACATTTTTTCTTAGCGTTTTCATCAGAGAGAAGCATACAGCCGAAGCCTATGACAATACTAATTAATAATAATAATAGTGAAGAGCAAACACTCACGGAGCACTATGTGCAGACACTATTCTAAGCACATGCATTGATCCATTTAGCTTCATGTTCACCCACTAGGATAGGTTCTTTTATTATCTCCATTTTACAGATGAGAACACTGAGGCACTGGGAGATTAACTTCCTACGATGGTTGCTTTTATGTGTCAACTTGGCTGGGCCATGGTGCCCAGATATTTGGTCAAACATTATTCTGGATGTTTCTAAGAGGGTGTTTTTGGATGAGATTTACATTTAAAGCAGTGGACTTTGAGCAAAGCAGATTGCCCTCAATAATGCTGGGTGGGCCTCATCCAATCAGTTGAAGGCCTGAAAAGAATGAAAAGCTAACCTCTCTCTAAGCAAGAAGAAATTCTACCAGCAGGCTGCCTGTGGACTCCACCTGCAGCATTGGCTCTTCCTGGTTCACCAACAGACTGCCTTTGGATTTGAAGTGCAACTCTTTCCTGTGTCTCCAGCCTGTTGGCCTCCCCCATCAGATTCTGGACTTGCCAACCCTGCACAATCACATAAGTCAATTGCTTAAAATAAATCTCTTTCTACATATGTATCACATCCTACTGGTTCTGTTTTTCTGGAGAACCCCAACTAATACACTTGCCTAAGGTTATATACCCATAAATGGCAGAACTGGCTTTCAATCCTGCAGTCTGGTGCCGAAATCCATACTCTTGATGGGAACTGTCCTGTTAGCCCTTGTCAGTGCAGCTGGTAACCTCTATTCTTATGGTAGTAGGTTTTTCCCAATTCTTCAAATTAAATGACCATATCGGTTAAGATAATGCAAATCGCCTAAGAAGCTAGCTGCCATAATAAACAAACCCCAAATTTCAGAGGCCAACCACAATAGACATTTACTTCTTACATCTATCTGTAGCCATTTGACAGGGGCCATCCTGGTTGCTAGGTGACCTTCCTTCACACACTCATTCAAGGGACCCAGCTGCTTGAGGCTCTGCCATTTTCAACACATAGGTTCCAAGGTCACCCTGGGGCTTGACTCCACTCCAGCTAGCCAGAAGGGGAAAGGAACATGGTAGATCATGCATGAGAATTTTTATAATCACTATTGCTAAGGAATTTTTTGTTAAAACAATTTGGCAAGCAGTTTAAATTGTGTTATTCTGAAATTATTTTATGTGCACGTGTGTTGCTCATTCATTGTTCATTTTAAAGAATGTAATTCTTTAAGATGACATTTAAAAGCACATTTTAGGGCTTCCCTGGTGGCGCAGTGGTTGAGAGTCTGCCTGCCGATGCAGGGGACACGGGTTCGAGCCCTGGTCTGGGAAGATCCCACATGCCGCGGAACAACTGGGCCCGTGAGCCACAATTGCTGAGCCTGCGCATCTGGAGCCTGTGCTCCGCAACAAGAGAGGCCGCGATAGTGAGAGGTCCGTGCACCGCGATGAAGAGTGGCCCCCACTTGCCGCAACTAGAGAAAGCCCTCACACAGAAATGAAGACCCAACACAGCCATAAATAAATAAATAAATTAATTAATTATTTTTTTAAACAGCACATTTTAAAGTTGCTCATTTTGCTTTCATTTTATTTCAAAATCCTTAAATTAACAGGGTGTAAAGTGAGAGGCAGGTGTATTTCTTAATGAATCAACCAAATTGACTAGAAGGGTTGTTTATATAGAGCATATTATGAGAGAAGGTTGGCGGTAAAGTTGGGACAAGATTATGGAGGGCCTTGAATGCCAGGCTTAAGTGGCTTGGACTTTTTCCTTTGAGAGATCTCAAATTCTTGTTCCTTCTCCTCTGAACTAACAGCCCTTATTCTCTACACTAACTAATCATAGGTGATGTTCACCAGCACACTTGAGTGTGATAATATTTAACTCATCATTTGTTTTTCATTGCCTCTCCTCCCTCCACACCCACTGCCTGGATAAACTCTATGCATCTCAAGGGCAGGACCATGACTTACACTCTTATTAATGCTGCACAAGCCTAGCAGAGCATCTCATATGTGAAGTTAAGGACTACATTCTGTTGAAATTCAAGAGATGTCCCTACACCTTCAAATACCCCACAAATTGGTGAATGTAACTATGCATATAATTTTCTCCCAAAATGCAATATATTCTAACTGAAAAATATGAATGATGTCTTGAGGCTTCTAATGACTTTATAAACTACCATGTTCTGGTTGGGGTTCTCACCAAAATGACTTACCCAATTATGCTCCCTGGCTTGGGGATTGCATCCTTTAACTGTTTTCACATCATAAAGCCAAGCTGCCATCACATTTGGCATTCTGTTCTTTGAAATGTCTATTATTAGGTGGGGAATCTCTATTTCTCAGGCCTCTTTATTTTCCTTTCACTTCTATCACTAAGACTAGCAGTCAGCTGATATTTTTTAGCACTTTTTTGGGGGAGCAAAGCATTTAAAAAAGATTACATCAAAAATTCATTGCATAAGGAATGACTAGTAGAGAACAAAATCTTATTTGTGCTGGTAGTCAGCTAGGATCACTCACTAGCTGAGAAACTCGCTCCCACCCACGAGCCTGGGACTCAAATTCATGGCTCAGCAAAATTATAAATGACCATACATCATGGATCTGGGATTTGCAAATAATCAAAACCATGTGTGCTGACTCTAGAGATGGTAAGTATCTAGGATATAATAGTAAACGTGACAATAGCATTGATACCACTAGTTACCAAGCTGTGTGACTGTGTGTGTGTCAAACTGGATATATGTCTGTATGAATACATTTGCATACAAACGTGAGTGTGGGCATGTGTGTATTTTCAAGTTCTTCATTGCTACGTAACAAGCTACCTCAAACAGTGGCTTGAAACAATAACCATCATTTCTTCTCTCACTCAGTTCTGGGACTGACTGAGCTCAGCTGGGTGATTCTCACTTGGAGTGGCTCCACGGCTGCAGTCAGCTTGTGAGTGGAGCTGGAATCATCTCAAAGACCTCTTCACACACATGTCTGGGGCTTGGACTGGGAGCACCCAAAAGAGCTGGGAGCTAGGGCTGGAAGATAGGCAGCTCCTTGGGCATCTCTATTTCTATTTGGTTTCTCCATGTGGTCATTCTAGTATGGTGGCCTCAGAGTAGCTGGACTTTTACATGGCAGCTCAGAACTCCAAAAGCATGGGTTCAAGGAGAGAGAGACAGAGACAGAGACAGAAACTGAGAGAAACTCTAGCAAGATGGGTGCTATGCTCTTACAAAATCCCATGCACATAATCATGTATATCTTATTGCTTTTGCCACCTTCCATTGATTAGGAGCTTGTCACAAGCCCCACTCACACTTGTGGGAGGGGAGTGACACAAAGGTATGAATACCAGGAGGGAGGGATCATGGGGTCCCCCTAAAGGCTGTCTGCCACATGTAATGAAATTAAGCAGCGTGTTCCAAATCACATAGCTAGTAAGCCCCACAAATAGGATTTGACCCCTGGCGGTCTGACTCCGGAGTCCCCATTCTCAATTATCATACTAGAGGGACACTTGGTGTGAGTGCATATTTTCAATTGTCATAATCCTCTTTTTAAATGAATACATTCTCTTGTGCATCCTCAGTTAGTAAGAAACTAAGCTGACAGAATCACGCTCCTGAGTCTGCAAAGTTGAAGACCAGCCCCCAGGACATGGTAACTTCATGCAGGTAATGCCACACCCATCAATAAGGCTTCCTTGGTGGCACCTGCTCCATGCTGATACCTTCAGGTCATAATTATATACCTAATATATTTGTATAAACAGAGAAAGAGAGCTTGTCAGAAGACCATACATTTCCTTGGAACATCTTCAGGCCAGATGGCACGTGGGCAGGAACAAACGGGTAATGTTGCAATGGAAGCAACTGGGGGAAAGTCCTGTAGATGCTGGGACTTCAGCCTTGGGAAGGACTCCAGCAGCAGCTGATTCTCTACCATACAACGGGCTGAAAAAAACACATCTCTGTAAAAATAAAGAAAAGCCTAACCGAGTGCAGCTGCCATCCTTCCAATAATTAGATTCGGAGGATTATGCTGAGATGAATGGAAGATATCATATGGTCACTGCTAGAAATATTTGCCATCTTTGTCTAACTGCACTACCAGATACTAGACTTCTTAGCGGACCCACATATGTTTGTTTTTAATTAAAATGTGCTGAATGAACCGTTAGCTACACTGAAATAATGAAGAAAAGCAACACAAGACAAATCGGCTAATTGACAACTCCAAACATTCTATTTTATACCCTTCAGTTATGTTAATGGAGAGTTCCAATATGTTCTAGTTGAAATAATAATTACACAGCGCAGTTACATAATAACCTAAGAGGTAGATAAAAATGTTATAAATAACTACAGCAGCAAAACCCACAAATGGGTCAAAGGATCACAAATTCATTTACTCAGTCTTTATTCCAACAAGTACATGCTGAGTGTATATTGCTTATTATGTGTCAGGCTCTCATAGGTTAGTGCTTATGATGAAATATTCCTAGTGTTTTCAAATACACATTTTTGTTTAAGCCAGCACGTTCTGTGAGTATCGAGGTGCTATGCAGGGTACCTCTCCAACCACATGATGAAACAAAACAGCAAGCAACTCTTGAAAAGGAGAGACCATAATTTTAAGACATTTCAAAAGCTAGTTTATATGAAGGCAGAGAATCTGGCCAAGATCTTGACAAATTACATTTTATTCAGTGCACAAGAAACTAGCACAGCTGCCTGAAGGAAAATGTGTCCTGGGATAGTGTACACAGAGCAAGGCCAAAGGGCAGCCATATTCCAAGTAGACCGTAAACAGGGGACTGATTGGAAGCCTTTCCAAAGATCATGGCAGAATTTCAGCTGTGCGATAACCAGAATTCTGGCCAAAATTGGGAGTGATGGAAACCGTCACATATCTTTGGATATTTTGTAGAGATTAATCCCTTGGCTGGGTCGTCTCTGATGAATGAAGGAGAATAATTCAGAGTCAGTCACAGAACACTCTTGCTCTTAACTGGAGGGGCAGGATATCAATGAGGTAAATTAACTCCAGGGCATTTAGAGTTTATTTACAACTAAACTGCAAAGCCTCCATCTCATCCATATTCAATCAGAGAAAATTGTGGCTCATCCAAGGCAAGACATGAGCCAAATTTGGGGCGAGGCGAAGGGTGACATCATCTGAAAGGGCTGGAAATGAAGTGCAAATTTGAATATCATCTGTATATAAGTGATAATTAAAGCTGTGAGACGCAATGTGCGCCAACAGAGAAAGTCAATACAAATGAGGAAAACAGTGTCCCAAGATACATGGTACTTCTGAAATGGAGATTTTTTAAAAAATAAGGTAGTGGGGACAAGATTTTCTTTCCTCTTGAATGATCTCAAGACAAATACAGGTCACTTGTGAGAAAGACACTCATCTTCTTGCAGAGAGTCACTCAATCACTTGATAAAGTAGAGGAGTTTTCCTGTAAGATTTACATTCCAAGGAAATAAGTTACTTCATTTAGTTTAAGGAAGACCATTCTCTCTCCCCAAATAGATGATTTGGGTAAATAATAACAATGAGAATCACCCATTCAAGCTGACATTTGCTTGTCCTTTTCAAGTTCAGTATTATATTTGGGCAGGAAACACAAGTTGCTTTATCTGGGTGTTAGGTGATTTCATTCATGCAATGAAGAAATAGTTTCTCTTTTCCTAGCTCTGTCTGAACACTGTAACAGTAGCATAACTAAAGGAAATGAAACATGAGTCAAATGAAATGGAGACTAGTTCATAAGGAATTATTCATTACGAAAATGGCAGCTTTTGCCCTAATCATCCCTCTAGAGATCTATGACTTAGGGCTCTCTTTTTCCCTCTCTCTCTCTTTTTTTTTTTTTTTTTGGACTACCAGCTCTCCAGGTCATAGTATCTTCCAAACAACCTGTTCCTCAGTAGCATGGGCTGAGTGTGGAGTGACCCTCACCCTGAGTAATGGGTGTTATGGGATGAATTGCATCCCCCCACAATTCCTGTGTTGAAGTCCTAACTCCCAGTACCTCAGAACATGACTGTGCCTGAAGACAGGGTCTTTAAAGAGGTAATTAACTAAAATGAGGTCATCAGGGTGGGCTGTAATCCAATATATGACTGGTATCCTTATAAGAAGAGGAAATTTGGACACAGACACGCACATAGGGATGACCATGTGAAGACACAGGGAGAAGGCGGCCGTCTACAAGCCAAGGAGAGAGGCCTCAGAGGAAACCAACCCTGCCGACACCTTGACTTCAGACTTCTAGTCTCCAGAGTTGTGAGAAAATACATTTCTGCTGTTTAAGCCTCCCCAGACCATGGTACTTTGTTATGGCAGCCTGAGCTCACCAATACAAAGGGACAAAAGAAGTAGGGCCAAGGATACGACGTATTTTCCATGGAAGATCCTTACCCGGAACCTTTTCTCTCATTCTAATAGACCTACCTCATAGATTTGTTTGTTCTGCCATCATAAGCAACAACAAAAACAAAATTTATTTTACTTCTCTGAGCTTGAGTCTCCTCATTTCAAAACTGGGATGAAAAGTCTTGAATTATTGCTCTGGAAGTAGATTTTCTTTTTTTTTTTTTATACATTTACTTACTTATTTATTTTTGGCTGCATTGGGTCTTTGTTGCTGTGCGCAGGTTTTCTCTAGTTGCGGCGAGCGGGGGCTACTCTTCGTTGCAGTGTGCAGGCTTCTCATTGCGGTGGCTTCTCTTGTTGCGGAGCATGGGTTCTAGGCACGCGGGCTTCAGTAGTTGTGGCGTGTAGGCTCAGTAGTTGTGGCTCACGGGCTTAGTTGCTCTGCAGCATGTGGGATCTTCCCAGACCAGGGCTTGAACCCATGTCCCCTGCATTGGCAGGCGGATTCTTAACCACTGTGCCACCAGGGAAGTCCCCTAGATTTTCAACAAATTAACACGAACCTGTCTCTTTCCCCTCTTCCATTCCCTATATAGTAATAAAATACTATGGCTTCCCAAATATTTTTTTCATCAAAATATCCTATTAAGGTTTGAATTTAGTCTGGTTTAATCACTCACTATGTGACTTTGGACAAGTTACTGAAACTTACTGTTCCTCATAACCTGCTTCACAAGGTTATGAAAATGAAAATTCAAGTGACAATTATTTAAGCCTTCTAGCAGAGTGCCTGGAACATGGTAGGAGTTCCGTGAAGGTTGCTTTCCTCCTTCTAAAAGCATGAGCCTGTTATCCACCAGCGGAGAAATGTTTATTGCATTTGATATTATACTTGTTTTATTTATTTATGCCTCTCTTCACTCTAAAAGGAATTTATCACTTCAGGAAAATATCTCCAGGATAAATTAGTCTTCATAAGGGAAAAATAGTATGGGGTGGTAGACAAGGCCATGGACCACCTTCTTATAATGAACTCAAAAGGAAGTTCAGAGGGCTGATCCCTAAAGCATCCTGTAGTTTCATGACCTCAAAATGCAGTGGGAAGGAGTAACGCTTTGCTAGGGAGGTAGAGGTGAAATGAAGTCCTGCTTTGCAGCTCCTTTATGGTTGGACTTCACCCCAAAATAAATGTAAAGTATCTTTAGGAATGGATGAGTTGGTCTTCCCTTTTGCTTTTTTAACCTCTTTAAAAATTTAAATATATAAAAACTACAAAGAATATAACAACCGAACTCCCATATTTTACTACCTAGAATTAGAAACCATTCACATCTCACCATATTTGCTTCCAATATTTTTTATTTTTTTTAATCGGGATAGAGTTGCTTTACAATGTTGTGCTAGTTTGTGCTGTACAGCAAAGTGAATCAGCTACACGTATACATATATCCCCTCTTTTTTGGATTTCCTTCCCATTTAGGTCTCCATGGAGCATTGAATAGGGTTCCCTGTGCTATACAGCAGGTTCTCATTAGTTATCTACTTTATACATATTAGTGTACATATGTCAATCCCTATCTCCCAGTTCATCCCACCCCCTTTTCCCCCCTTGGTGTCCATACATTTGTTCTCTATGTCCGGTTCCAATATTTTTTAAAGAAATAAAGTACTACATATAGCTAAAGGCACGTTTAGCCAACTGATATGGAAGCAACCTCCAGTGGATTTGAATTAATCCTTCCAGAACACTGAAATGTTTATACATATACAAAAGATATTTGTGTAGGTTTGTGTGTGTGTTTCATGCCCATAGTGGTGAGTGGTAGCATATGGTACATACTATTTTGCTAATCAACATAGATTTTGCAACTATTTTTCAACTCCACATTGTTTTCTGAGTTGAAGCTGCATTGTTAGGTGTGTATCTCACCCATTCCTCATGGGGGCTGTTTTGTGGGATGGATTGTGTGCCCCCAAAATTCGTATGTTAAAGTCCTAACCCTCAGTGCCTCAGAATGTGACTATTTGGACATAGGGTCTTTAAAGAGATAATTAGGTTAAAATGGGGCCATTAGGGTGGGCCCTGATCTAATATGATTAGCCCTTATGGAAGAGGAGATTAGGACACAGACACACAGAAAGAAGACCATGTGAGAACACAGAGTGAATACAGCCATCTGTAAGCCAAGGAGAGAGGCCTCAGAAGAAACCAACCCTGCTGACACCTGGATCTCAGACTTCTAGGCTCCAGAATTGTGAGAAAATAGATTTCTGCTTTCTGTTTAAGCCACCTGATCTGTGGTATTTTGTCATGGCAGCCCGAGCAAACTAATACAGGCAGCAAGTATTCCACAGAATAACAGCCTACAGTGTTTTTAGCCATTCCCCTAGTGGTGGACATGTAGATGGAAAAGCATAAATCCGCATCCTTGAACATGGCTCCTTGTGCAGGAGTATCTCTAGAGTAACACATAGAAAGGAAATTGCTGGGTTATACAGGAGGCACATTTTCAAACTTTCAAGATGCTGTCAAATTGCTCTCTGAAGCATGTGTCAATTTACAGTCCCACTGACAGTGAATGAGAGGACCAGTTAATTCCCTCACATCTTAGCCAACATTTAATATCCTCAGACTTAAAAATTTTGTGCCAATATGATTGGCAAAAAAAAGTGTTTTCTTAATTGCACTTCCCTAATTATATATGAAGTTGACTATCTTTTCATACATGCATTGCCCATTCTTATTTCTTCTTCTATAAATTCTCAGTTCATATCCTTTGCATGTTTTCACTTTGGGTTGTATGTCTTCTTCTACCTGACTTGTGGGAATTATATACATTTTAGATAAAAATCCTCTGTCTGCTATATAAATCCAGTTTATAAACTGTTTTATAAATCCTTCTCCCAGGCTACCACTTGTCTTTTAATCTTGTTCATGGTGCTATTTTGACAAAAGTTTTCTAATTAGGTGTAATCAGGTGTACCTCTATTTATAGTTTGTCTTTTTTGTGTCATCTAAAAAAAAAAAAAAAAAAACCTTTCCTCTCCAAAATTCATAATTTATTTTCTCACAATTCTGGTTTTTTCTTATGTTTTCTTCTAATAGTTCTAGAGCATTTTCACCATGTTTAGATCTTCAGTACATCTTTAATTTATTTCTGTGATTGGGATAGGTAAGACTTTCTAATTATTTCCCCTGTGAGAGTCAACTGTCCCAACACCATCTACTGAAATAGCAGATACTTACTCTAAAAAAAATCTCAGTAAAGCACCCACAGACCGTCTCATTTTAAGTAGTGTAATTTTCTGATAACTTCTCCAAAATGTATTAGGAGGAAAATGTGCCCCTAGGTAAGTAAATAAGCTGACCTAAATGGGTATTTGGATATGAGCCAAGCAAATGCTAGAAGTTGTCTGCCAAAAGTGGTTTTGATGTTGGAAGGGTTGATGTCAAGCCCTTCTTCCTGACAGTCACTGCATAGTGGGACCAGGTGTCTCTCCGAGGCCATTCTGAGTGTGTAATGATTAAACCATCAGTGGCATTTAGAAGGCTTGTCCTTCCATTGTCCCTGGCAAGGGGATGTGCCTCCTGCCCACCAGAGCAGTGACCCCTGCAATGGAAACCTCTGGAAGGACACGCTGAAGCCAGCTACAGTATTGTCTCTGAAGATGGGGGATGCGTGTTTGCGGGGAGGCTGATTTTTTGACTGAATTCCCGCCTTTTTCTTTTGGACCATATGCGTGTATTACCCACTCAAAATAAGAATTTCTTTTTAAAGCCAAAAAAGAAAAAAAGGCAATATGTCACTAAGACACTAAGTAAAACCAGGAGAAAACATCCCTGTGCTATTCTGTCTAAAAAAAAGAAACATAGATTGATGAGAATTTTGGAGGAAAGTAATTCAAATAGAAATTACACTTCACCTTAATTATTTGAATAATTTAGACCATTGGTCTTCAGATACTTCTTAGCCACAAAAAACTTTGCTCAAACTAGACCTTTCTCGGGACTTCCTTGGTGGTCCAGTGGTTACGAGTCCGTCTTCCAGTGCAGGGGATGCGGGTTCGATCCCTAGTTGGGGAACTAAGATCCTACATTCCGCAGGGCAACTAAGCCTGTGTGCCGCAACTAGAGAGCCCGTGTGCCACAACTACAGAGCCCACACACCACAACTAGAGAGAAGCCCACCTGCCGCAACGAAGACCCGACCCAGCCAAAAAACAAAAAAAAAAACAAAAAAAAACAACTAGACCTTTCTCAGAAGACCAACATATAAAATCGATGAAAATAAAGCAGTCTTGTTTAAAATGAGGATCCCCACTGAGGGTCTTTGAGGGGGCTCTGTGGGACCACCCCCCCCCCAAGCCAGGGCTCTTTAAGAGTACACTGAAAAGCCTTCTTTAAAGTCAAGGCATTTGAGAATTAGAGATAAGTTATATAATTCTCTTTTTCACTTTCTTCATGTAGTAATTCTATTTCATCTCTGAAATTCAAAGTGTTATGTGTTCGTAATTCTGTAAACATTTCTTGAGTACATCTACTGTTTTCCAGGCCCTGGGATAGGCACCCAGGAAGAGGAGGTGGCCTGGAGATGGTGAGGCCTGAGAAAAAATTTGAAGTGTGAGGAGGAGACAGCTGAAAGTCAGGGAGGGCATGCCAGCCCCAGGAGACTGCAGGGGAAAGCAGCAAGGAAGCAGGCTGGCAGATTAGAGGCGTGGCGGGGCGGCACAGTGTGGGGAGATGCACAGGGCATTTGTTGGTGGTGGCAGGTGCTGAAACTGGAGAGGCGGGGAGGACTGAGTTACTATGTGCCTGGTGGACCTTTCTAAGTTTGGACTTGGAAGGCCACGAGGAAGTGATTGAAGGGTTTTAAGCAGGAGATTGACACAGTCATATTTGTGCTTTGGAAGGATCACTCTGGCCCAAGTGAGCATTGAAAGGGCGCGTGATTAAGGCAGGGAGACTGGGTAGGAGATTGTTGCAGATATCCAGTGAAGAGATGCTGTTGGACTGACCTGAAGCCGAGCTACAGAGATGAAACAGAAGGGGGCTGACTAAGACAAGATGAGCTGGATGGTGTACAGAGGAGGAAAACAGAAGTGTCTAGAGGATTCCAGGAGTTTGTGTTTGTATAACCGAAATGGGTTGGACAACCAGTGCCATTCAACACAGCAAGAAAGATGGGAGAAAGGATGATGAGTTCCAATGGGGGCAGGTCTTGTTTGAAGTACCTGTGAGATATCAAAGTGGAGATGCCCAGTAGGCAATCAGATATCCGGTCCTGAAGTTCAGAGGAGAGATCTGGGCTGGAGGGAACGATTTGGGAGTCACCCTGAGCACGATGATAATGGTGGGTCAAGAAGGTAGTTAAAATCCTTGAGAGACTGGAAACAGTACAGAGAGTAGAGTCCCAAGAAGGCAGGGGAAGAGGACCCTAGGAAGTAGACTGAGTTGGCTCAGCAGAGAGGAAGAGAATCAGGGAGGGTGGGGTTCAAAGAAACAAGGGAGAAAGTTTTGAGATAAGGAGGATTTAATGAGGAGGTTCAAATGCTGTGCTGAGAAGAAGAAATGAAAGAATTGTGATGATGAGAGAAGTGTGAGCTGCCTTGAGGTGAACGTGCTTCATTATTCTGGGGAGCCACACACAGAATGACCGGGTAGAGGATTATCAACTCTAACCGCACAGTAGAAACACCTGGGGACTTTTTTTGAAAATAATAAATCCTGGGTCATAGATTTCATTGGTCTGAGGTGGAGCCTGGGCCAGAATACATTTTTAAAGCTCCACAAGAGAGCCTGGTGTGTGGTCACGGTTGGGAACCACTGTCCCAGTTATGCCCTATTTGAGCCACAAAGGATTGAAACAGGCTCCGCTGGGAGAGGTCAGATGACTTTCACGTTGATCCGTGCTGTTGGGATGCACAGGAAATGGAGTCCAGCCAATTACAATGCATCTGTGTGGACCCATGTCTTTTTGGTAGGGACAGGTCCTGAAATCGGGGGAATACCAAAGATGAATCCTCCACTGCTGGTGAAGGGAATTTCGCTGGCTTTCCCAGAATGTAAGAGATCTGTCCCCAAATGAGGCCAAGTTTATACCCACCAAACGTCTTTCTGGTTAATAATTAAGCTTTACCTGGTAATTTAAAAATTACACGTATTTTTCAAAATTTGAAAGGAATGCATATATAAGGATAAAAAAAATACTACAGCAGTAACGTTCTTTCCCCTCAGATCATCTCTACCCACAACTACAACCCAAAGCCAACCACTGGACCATTTCTGTTTATGTGTCTGGTGGTTACCCCATAACTGTAAATAATATGCTTACCTCTCTCTTTCCTAATTTATCAATACTGTACCTTACCTATCAACAACAGAAGGTGAAAGTTTACTTACTCTGCTTTTACTGTCCCTTCTCCCTTTCAAAGTTTGGTAGTCTCAGTATTATTTTTAATTCTTTTTTGGGTTACTTTTATAAAAGTATACTTTAATGTACTTAAAATTCTATTTCTCATTCCATGAACTTGACACAGTATTTCTTAACTCCACACAGTGTGAGATGAAGATACCAGCTCCCCCGCTTTCCTCTTTCAACTTCTGTCAGTTTGATCTATGCATTTCCATTGTTCTGATTGACAGCATTACATTCTGTTCTGTAACCATAAGTCCTCTCTGCTTGGTCTGCCGGTTAATTCTGAGTTGAAAACCAAAAAAACTGCATTTAAATTATTTTGAGTAGGGCCTCCCTGGTGGCGCAGTGGTTAAGAATCCGCCTGCCAATGCAGGGGACACGGGTTCAAGCCCTGGTTTGGGAAGATCCCATGTGCCGCAGAGCAACTAAGCCCGTGCACCACAACTACTGAGCCTGCGCTCTAGAGCCCGCAAGCCACAACTACTGAGCCCACGTTTCACAACTACTGAAGCGCGCGCACCTAGAGCCCGTGCTCCACAACAAGAGAAGCCACTGCAATGTGGAGCCCGCGCAACGCAACGAAGAGTAGCCCCCACTTGCCGCAACTAGAGAAAGCCCGTGCGCAGCAACAAAGACCCAATGCAGCCAAAAATAAATTAAAAAAACAAATTATTTTGAGTAGGTAGGTGCTGTTCCCTGGAGAGCCAAGGACTGTGTCGGCACCACATTTCTTCTTTTTGGGTCCAATGTCACAACTCTTGGGTGACTTGGGGAGAGTGTTCCCAGTAGCTTGGTCTGATTCTCTTTCATTACACTCCATCAATGACTCAAAATCATGGTTCATTTTAGTTTGCCTCTTTTTGGATCATGCTTTTCTTGTATCTCTTTTCCTAGACTTCTCTTTTTGCTTGTTGAGAAAAGAAACATATTCTGTCTTCATCATGTCACAAACATTTCTGGCATCTTACTCATCCCATCTCTGGAAGAAGAATAATTGAATGCCTTCAATTTTTCTTCTTACAGAGAGATTTCTTGGAGCCCAATTACTTCCTGTTTCAACTTGAACCTGGGAAAAGGGGTGTTAGAGATAAAGAACACAAATATTTTGATCACTGCAAAAGGATGGTCTCACTGTAAACAAATCAATTTGCTGTGTATTCATTAGTCTTGTCTGAATTTAGTTAGTGTGACCTTGTCATGGAGATGCCAATTATCTATGGACACATAAAGAAAATTCAGGTTCTGGGTCTCAGAGATTAAGTATCTGACCCTGAAGGTAGTCACTCAGCCACCCCAAGAGTCTCACCACAATCAGCCAAAATCCTTCAGGGCATTTGTAGTGGATGCTGTGATGTGTTGCCAAGACACCCAAAGGACTAAGGCACTCAGCCCCTTGCCTCAATTCAAGACATCTCTGAGGGGCCATCCCGCGTTCAGAGTTCCCCATGGGATGGGCTGAGGCCTCTTTTGCAACTGCTTTGAACTTCAACTTCTTTTACTGTCCAATCTTTCCTTCACTCTCTTACAGGTGTTGTTCCCACAAGTGCTCCCCAATAAATATCTGTCTCGAAGTCTGCTTTCTGAGGAACCATACCTACAATCCTACTTTTCTCTCATACATAAACAAACAATAATATAAACAACAAATATAAACAAACAAACAAGAAGGTTAATTTCTTACGGGGATATTGGGTTATTATGGGAGGGGGTTGTTTTCTAGGCAGGAGATGGGATGAGGGGTGGGATTCAGTTTCAGGAGAGGTAGGAGGGGCTGGGATCCAGGACATCAAGGGATGGGAACAGGAACTAAGCTTCATCAGAGACAGGAAGGGAGGACAGTGGGGCGCTGAAGATGTTTAAGGGGATTGGAATGGGGGAGCAAGTTGAGGACGTGGTAATGATGGCTGTGACTCTGAACTTGCTTGAGGAGAAGAGCACTCTATCTCTAACTTCAGTTTTTCCTCCTGTTATACCTGTACCGAGAGACCCTGACCGGAGGCGGAGTGGGGGTGGGGAGATGGGATGGGCGTGGACCTGAACTCCTCCCCCATGATGGTGCCCTGTCTAGATACTGCCAATGCCCTCCCTCAGGAGTCTGGTCCCTCTCTTTGCCGTGCCCTCCGTCTCTCCAGACATAGGCCAGGGCCCTCTTTGGATGAAAGAGATCCCCCGTTAGATACCATCAGGGTCCTCTTTGGATGGAAGAGATATACCCACATCCCAGTACCAAGCCGTGGATGGGACTTTCAGTAGCACTTCCTGCCTGGACCGTTGCCTCACCTCCCCCCACCTCCCCATTAAATTGTTCAAATTGTACTTGAACTTGACATGCTTATCAGCTTCCCACCAATGATGAGGGTGAACAAAATCTTTTCCTCCCCACAAAGACTGATCTGGTAAAAACGAAATTCTGAGGGGATCCATATTTTTTTCATTCAAAACGAGAACGTGAATCCCATAGGGGAAACGTGCAGCCTTGTAGCTTAGATCACCAGCTTTGAGAGGGGAGGGACCTCTCAGCTCAGAGAACACGCACCACGGTCTCCGTCCCACCTCTTGCCAGCTGGGTGACTTGGGCCAATAACTTACTGTCTCTGACCCTCAGTTTCCACATCTGTAAACCTGTCATAAGAACAGCAGCTACCCCGCGAAGCTTGGAAAAGTTTTATGGAAAATTAAATGAGACAACCACGAAGATCTGCTGGCACACTGCCTAGCATGTGGTAAGCACAGAGTAAACGTTACCTATGATTGTGATTATGATTACTGAGTTTTAAATATCAGTAGATTGGCACTAATTTTTAGTTGCTAAAATGCTACTACCCGGGCCTTTGTGAGAAGTAGCTGTACAGAGTCAGCTTTCTGTTTTATTCTGATATGTTGTCTAATCCCTTGTTTCTCCTTCCCCTTCGAGGTTCCAGTTGTGGAGGTCCCAGTATGCCTTAAATCCGAGGAGGTGTCACGTGTAAATCAAACTCAAGTCTGTTTCTCTTTGGTAAATACTTACACTGCCCCAATCAAATGCCTGCCTACTCATGTGGCAGATTCATCTTTTCAAGCTGTCAACACGGAGATTGGTCTGTCAGCCCACGCACATCCATGGCGTGGATGTCACATCTTGGGTGGTACTCGAAGGCCTGATCAGGTGGAGGACTTGTCCTCTGGGGACAAGGTCGCATCCTCCCTCTACCTGCTCTTTCTTTCCTACACGTGGATTTCTTTCTGTCATCTTATTTTCTCTTTGTCATTTTTGCTTTCTTTTTCTACACAAGTGTGTGTGCGTTTACATATGAAATAAGTAACATATGCTTAACTTAGGAAACACAGAAAAGCAAAGAGACGGGGGAAAGTGTAATCCCACCACCTTGGGTGTGTACCCTTCCAGAACACCTAGACATGCATACAATTTTTGTTTCCATGAAAATAAAATCATATAGGCTAGACCAATGGTTCTCCAACAGGGAGATTTCTGTCCTCCTCTCAGAGGACATTTAGCAACGTCTGGAGACATTTCGGTTGTCAAAAACTGAGGCAAGTGGTGCTACTGGCGTCTAGGGTAGAGGCCAGGGATGCCACTACACATCCTACAACGCACAGGACAGTCCCACATCAACTGACTGTCTAGCCCCAAAGGTCAAGAGGGCCAAGGTTAAGGAACACTGGTCTGGACCAGGGTTCGGCAGATTAAAGCCCCTGCTGGTTAGCTGCCTGTTTTTATAAATAAACTTTTATTGGAACACAAGACATCCATCCATTTACATGTTTCCTCTGGCTGCTTTTGCCTTAAACAGCAGCTGCGTAGTTGTTACAGAGACTGTGTGGACTGCAAAGCCTGAAATAGATGTGAACCACACATGAAATTTTAAGTTTTTCTGGTACCCAGAGTTTTTTAAAGTACAAAGACAACTCAATAGCGAAAGAAACAACCTGACTAAAAAATGGACCAGGGATCTGAATAGACACTTTTCCAAAGAAGACATAAAAATAACCAACAGGGACGTGAAAATGTGCTTGACGTTAATCATCAGGGAAATGCAAATCAAAACCACAATGAGATATCACCTCACACCCGTTAGGATAGCTATAATGAAAAAGCAAAGCTAAGTGTTGGTGAGGGTGTGGAGAAAAGGAAACCCTTGTGCCCTGTTAGTGGGCATGAAATTGACGCAGCCACTATGGAAAACAGTATGGAGGTTCCTCAAAAAGTTAAAAATAGAACTACCATATGATCCAGCAATCCCTCTTCTAAACTTATGTAATAGGAAATGAAATCATTGGTACTTCAAGGAGATATCTGTGCTCTCACGTTCATTGCAGCATTAGTCACGATAGCCAAAATATGGAAGCAATCCAAATGTCCATTGACAGATGAATGGATAAAGAAATTGTAGTATATGTAAACAATGGACTATTATCCAGCCTTAAAAAAATGAGACCTTGCCATTTGAAACAACATGGATGAACCTGGAAGACATTCTGCTAAGTGAAATAATCCAGACCCCAAAAGAAAAATACTGCACAATCTTATTTATATGCGGAATCTAAAAGAAGTCAAATACATAGATGCAGGGAGTAGAACGGTAGTTACCAAGGGTGGGGAGATGGGGGAAATGGGGAGATGTCGGTGAGAGGGTACAAAGTTGCAGTTGTGTAGGATGAATGAAGTTAGAGATCTAATGTACAGTATGATGACTATAGTTAATAATGCTGTACTGTGTACTGGAAATTTGTTAAGAGAATAGATTTGTACTTTCACCACACAAAGAAATTATGTGAGGATATGGATACGTTAATTAGCTTGACTGTAGTAATTTCACTCTGTATATGTATCAAAACATTATGTTGTATACCTTAAACATATACAGTTGTTCTTTTTAAAAATAAAAGTAAATAAATATTTAAAATGTACCAAGAGGCAGGTGAAATAAATTTGAATAGCATGTCCAAAATACTATCATTTCAACATTGCAATCAATGTAAAAATTATTAATGAGATAGTCTATATTCCTTTTTTTTCCATACTAAGCCTTTACTTACAGCACATCTCAATTCAGACTAGCCACATTTCAAGTGCTTATGTGGCTCGTGGCGACTGTACCAGACAACACAGGACTGCACTATTACAAGCTACACCATTTACGTAATATAAAGGTCCTTTCATGTCCATGCTACATTTTTATATCACTTTTAAATGGCTCAATTTACTTAAAAGATCCCCATCTTTTGGATATTTATATTGCTTCCTAGTTTCATAATTATAAACCATGCTGCCATCAACATTCTTACATTAAAACTTTATACCCCATCTTTAATTATTTCCTTAGGATAAATTCCCACATGTGGGTCAAAGAACACACATCTGTGCTCAAATTTTTAAGCCTTTTAAAATATATTGTTTAATAATAATACCTCTCCTGACAAGGTTGTTATGAGGATTAAGTGAGCTAGTACATGTAAACCAATTTCATTAATTCAAGTAAGGTTAATAAGACTTCAAATAGTAGTGCCTTGCACATAAAAGCATTCTATAAATGTCATCTATTATTATTACTAGTACTACGTCTGAATCCATCTCCAGCACTGTTATACTAATTTATACCCCAGTTAACAATGTCCACGAACGCCTGATTGCAGTGCTCTCTCTCCAATACAATTACATTTATAGCTCTTACAAGTTTCATATGCAAAAGTGGCTTCTTGTTATAGTTCGTTTAACCTGACTGTAGTTCATTAGTTTTCTTAGAATTAGTTTTTCTTGGATAGACCTGTCACAACCTCAGTCTATAGCCATGTATCTACCGATACTATATAAAATAGTTCAACTATATAGATACACATATACACATGTATCTAGTTGGACTATTTCATTGAACTGTGTAGGACAATAAATGACCATTTGTATCAGTCAGCTTTCATTTGGTTATGTTGTTGTAACAAACAACCCTAACATTTCAGGGGCTTACAACAACAAATATGTATTTCTCACTCTCATTCCATGTGAGAACCTGGGCTGAAAGAGCAGTGCCTATTGGGGTTATGCCTTTCTAATGGCAGACAGAGAAGAACAAATGATCAAGAGTAAGAGTGAAGTCTGCTATAACCTCTACCCTTACCTGTCACTCAATTTCTCCTGCTTGCATCTCATTTTGCCCATGACAAAGCAAGTCATGGCACCAAGCCCAATATCAAGGGGGTGGAGAAGTATGCTCCAACCATAAGAGACACTGCAAGTCACATGGCAATGGGCGGGGATTGAAAGGGTGAGTAAATGATTGAGGACTAATATGATCCACCCCACCAGTCAAATCAATCCAGTTAAGTTAAACTGGTTATGTGGCTCCACCCACCTGAAGTCAGGAATCCTTCTTTAGGACTCATTGTAGTCCCACAGGAGTGTTGTGGTCCCTGCCCCCTAAGGGGACAGATAACAGATGCTGAGCTTCTGAACTGCTTCCAAGGTGCTCTAAGGACAAACTGATCCAGAGGGACTAAGCTTAAAGCAAATATGGCTACATCTCCACTCCCTGCATGAAGATACAATCAATGAAAAGAGCTTTGTAGCTAAAGAAATCATTTCATCATCAAACAACTAGGAAATGATAAATCCCTGGATGCTCCTGCAGCCATCAAACAAACTAAAGGTACCTCGATTCTCTAGGAAAGACGGTATGGCAGTCTCCTTAGAACAGGGGAGAGTGGTGTTCATATCCTGGCTGCATCACCTGTATGATCAATAGTTGCTATCATCATCATCATCACCATCATCACTGCCACAACCACCACCTTTTAAGGTCCAGCCAGCTGCCATACTCCTGAAGCCAGCCAATAGCACCCCGGTTGGCCAAAGGGGCATCTCCATCCCAGATAACTGACCCCTGTCCTAAAGAAATGAGCCACAGGCTCTGGTTGCCTGATTAATTGGAAAATCACTAAGCTATTTGAAACTGCATAAAAATGTATTTGTAAAATCCTAACACTAGATAGTTTCGGAAATAATAAGTGTGTAGTAAAATTACAAGCCTATTCCACTGCAAACGTAAAAGAAAGCATTCCAGGAATATGAAAAACGAAAAGGAGAAATGCCTGTTTCCTATGGTAAGTCACTTCATATCTGAATCATTTATTTATATAACAAGCCCTTCTGGACTGATTAAGGGAACTGCCAATTACACTCACCATCCTTTCTTCAGGTTACAGAGAAGTACGACGTTTCTTCTTGCTTTACATGAGAGTGCCTGGGCTGGAGATGTGTGTCCTGGCAACCAGACTCTTCCCCATGTTTGTCCACCTCTGGAAGGATTCAGTGCTCAAAGGGAAGCACTTCTCATCCCGAACCAATGGCAGAGGAAAGAAAAACAACAGGATCCTTTCCATCCCACAGTGCTACTGAGCTTGCCTGAGCCTTTGAAAATGGTCAGAAAAGAAAGCACAGTATTTTCTTCTTTATGCATTTTTAAGCTCTAAGTCTTTCAAGGCCCAGTTCAAATCCCACCTCTGCTGTGAAGCCTTTCCAAATTCTCCCCAGTGAGCATGATTTTCCATCCTCTGAACCCCAACTTATATTTCCTGACTTTACCCCCTCTTTGGCGCTGTCTTCACTCCTGGTAACATTGGTTAACTTCTCAAGTAAACTGTTGCAGGCAGTGATTTTACAGATTCATTCCAATCTCCTTCTGGGGTTCAGAGCAATGAGTTCAAGGGTGAGCCTGTGATCCCAGCAGGACCATCCAGCATTTGTTCTGCATAATTAAAAGCATATGTTGGAAGAGAGAAGCTCCTGTCTTCTCCTGGGTCATGAGCTATAAGGAGATTTTAAGCCTGGAATTTCTGAAGGCCATCTTCCCTGGACTTCTGCAGAAAGCCCAGACTGAGAGATGGAGAGCCCTAATGACATCGTTGGAACCCCTAGATCCAGCTATGCCTGAAATTCTTACCCCAGACTTCCCAATTACGTGAGCAAATATACTCGTTTTGCTGCTTCAGTGGATTTGAGTTGACTCTTATCTGCAACCTAAGTGACTAATCTGCTCACTCAGAACTCCTTAAGAGAAAGGATGCTAAAGATTCTCTGGACCGCAAAGCCTCCAGAATCTTCCCGTCTTGCTGCTCTGCTCTTGTCCTTGCGCGGTTGAAGCTGACTGCCCCCACCTCTGGGTTCCAGCTGGAAATGGGTAGAGCACGCGGAGGAGTGCACAGCCAGTGTCTGAAGGCCCGGCTCGGGAGCTGGCACAACTACCTCCCTCAGAGCCCTGTGGTCAGTACTTAACATCACAGCTACACCGTCAGGGCCCTCTGGGACATGTAGTCCATCCAGGCAGCTGTGTGTCCAGCCATGACTCTGTTCCTGAAGGAAAGGACAGATGTGGATGCACAACTCTCCATCTAAAGCACACCAGCTGTTTGCAGATTAAAACAGTTGAAATGCCAAGTCTCCTTGAAGTGCATGCAAGGCTGGGAGTGAGGTGGGGAAAAGCTGCATCCTAAGTGAAAAGTGCTGGTGAGCGGAGCTCCACATGGTCCACCTCGGAGGTGTGTTACCAGGGCAACTGAGCTAAGCGGGAACTACGTTTCCTAGCGTGCCGCTCCCCATGTGGCTCCGCGCCGGGCTTGGCCACGAGAGAAGTGAGCATGAGGTCCAGAAGATGGCGGTGAAGCAGCAGCCTTTACACTCTGAAGGTCGGTGCAGGGCACCGCGCATTGCTGCAGCTCGCGGGGGCCGCAGCTCTTCTGCTGCTCCCCTGTTGCAGGGGGCAGCGGCCTGCAGCCTCTCA